>NC_044978.1:54858347-55160410 GCF_008728515.1 Papio anubis
AGGCTGGGGGAGGGGCGCCCGCCATTGCTGCTGCCTTGCCGGTAGATCACAGACTGCTGTGCTAGCAATGAGGGAGGCTCCGTGGGCGTGGGACCCTCCCGGCCAGGTGTGGGATATGATCTCCTGGTGTGCCTGTTTGCTTAAAGCGCAGTATTGGGGTGGGAGTTACCCGATTTTCCAGGTGTTGTGTGTCTCAGTTCCCCTGGCTAGGAAAAGGGACTCCCTTCCCCTTTGCGCTTCCCAGGTGAGGCAATGCCTCGCCCTGCTTCAGCTCTTGCTGGTCGGGCTGCAGCAGCTGACCAGCACCGATCGTCCGGCACTCCCCAGTGAGATGAACCCAGTACCTCAGTTGAAAATGCAGAAATCACCGGTCTTCTGTGTCGCTCGCGCTGGGAGTTGGAGACTGGAGCTGTTCCTATTCGGCCATCTTGCTCTGCCCTCGAGTTAGATATTTTTATTCTTTATTTACAAATAAGAAAATGAGAGAAGAAAGTTTATTAATTTCCAAAGAGTAATGGGCAGATGTAGAGCCAAATATTTGCTCAAGTACTACTTCTAGGCTTGTTACTATGTCACTGGCAGGAGGCTACTAGTAACACTGCCACCCCTTCCTTTAGTAGTCAGGAAAAAAAGATAACTGCTTGTGCTTGAGGGAAAATGAGGCAACAGGAATTTATTTTCCTTGTCAATATTAATAGATAAACTTCATTAATGTCCTTTAAGATGCAAAGAGTGGAATACAACTCAACATTATTTAAGACAAATTTACTTTTATGTTTTTATGTTTTGTTTTATTGTTGAAGTTTTTTTTTTTTTTTCCCCCCTCCAATTCAGTATTTAGTGAATAATTCTACTGTTACTACTTTTTTTCACTTTCTGAAATACAGACAAAGAAGAGATGAAATCACGGACAGAACTATTTTCCCTCCATTAAGTGAATAGTATGATTTATTCAAATATATAGGCAATGGACATTTTTATGAGTATTTACTTTTCATGCTAGTCATGAGCTACTCTTATTAAGGTATGAGCATTTCAATTGCAAAACAAATATCTTTGATTGGCTAAGTGAAGTTTAGAGAAAGAATTTGGTAGAACAGGCCTTGCCATTTTGTGTTGTTAGGAAGATCTGATGAACTCCATTATTCCTTTTATCCAAGAATTGGCTGACATTTCCCAGTACAAAGAAGCTGTGCATGCAGCTATAATTTTGTTTTTAAGATTACAGATTGTAACCATCCTATTACACTATCCAACATTATATTCAAATAATCCTCCCTGCATATTCTTTTCTACCAAGAATAAGAAAAAAAATACATCTCTGAAATAATCCAAATTATACTGAAATCACACAAATGTGGAATTAGTTAACAATGCATTCTATAAAGCAACTAGGAGTTGTAGCCTACTTTAACTCTGTGTTGAAACAAGAATCTTTGGGCTACAAGTCAGCATTTTAGAAGTTTTATACGTGACAGCTCTTGTTACATTTGTAATCTTGTTCCTTATATAGATACTAAGACATATGCTGAGAAAACTAACATAAGGAAATTACAAAAGGATTCTTTTTTTTTAATGTTGTTTTCTACTTATTTTTTTGGTTAAAAATTAGAATAAAACTGGTTTTAGTTAAACCAGTTAATCCATTCCATAGTCATAAAATTCCTATGTCAGAAGTTTAAAAAGTACTGGAGAAATGTTTAATTGAGAAAAAAGAAATATTATCCACAAAGGAATAGGATTTGGAAAAGAAAAAAAATATATTCTAGTGGAGTGATCTTGGAGATGTCATACTATTTTTCCTCAAAAGAATGCTCTACTGAGTGAAATTCACATTCCATGTTTAAAATGAAAGCAATGACAACAATAACAATAAAACTATGGTTATCAGGGTATAAGCATAAGCATATTGAGGTTTCTGAAAGTCAGAAATATTTATCAAAATATACCATATCTAGCAGTTAAGATTTGTGTGAATGGCTTGTCATAATAGAATTTTTTTGTTTGTTTGTTTATTTTCTCTCTGAAGTGGGAATCAAATTCATCTCTTGAGAGTAAAGTGAGGAGAGCAGGATTAGCAGGTTTAGGAGAAGAGGAAAAGTTTAAAACAATTATTGCATTATACACATGCTCTGCACACACTGAATGCTGTCGATTGACTTGAAATTATAGGTAGCATTTGCAGAGCCTAAGACTGTTTGTCGTCCTGCCATTTCAGCTGAATTGTTGAATCAGTTTGGTCAAGCATCATGTTAATAAGGTCAAAAAGTCAGTGAAACCGGTTGTCTGACTTGAATGACTGTGTGATGGACGTGATTAGTAGCAACAGCCTTAAACTCACATTCACCCCCAGACCTGCGATCCAGATGAGCTATCCTGCTTTCCATGCCAGGCTCTTCCTGTTTTTTATTTTTAATTTTTTTCCCACATGAAATCATCGTGGCTATACTAATGCTCCTCAACATTTTAGAGCCCGCATTTCCTACTGATAGCATATTTCATATGCCACTTTTAAAGTTCCTTCAAATATAAAAAAAGTAAATGTTAGAAACATGAGGGACTTTCAATTAGTTTAGAAATAAATACCTTTACTTTATGTTGATGACATCAGATGTGTACTTTTTAGGGCGTTCTCAGTTTAGCAGTGGCTTTGAAACTGCACCTTGTTCCATTTTCTCCATATGTTCTCTAGGGGAATAGTGTGCTAGTAAATTTATTTTAATAATAATTTTCATATATTCCAAAATCTAATTCTCGATAACTTTTCATTGGTACTTATCTTTAAATATTGAACCTCAATGAATATTAATTTTATGTTTTGCACAAAATATCTAAAACAACTATCGTGGTGTGGAAATTAGGTTACAGCATTTATCAACCTTTACTTGACTCAGTGAAGTCTCACTTGTGGCTTCCCATTGTCTACATATTAAAAATAAATATTTTATTAAGAAGATAGGATTAATTAAACCCACATCTCAACTCTGACTCATTTGTTGTTTTAGGAGTATCATAGCAAGGGACATAGGATCTGTTATTCATAAAAATCTTAAAATATTAAGATTTATTTTATTTCTAATTTTAGTTCTAGATATTCTTTCAGTGGGGCCCTAGAAAGATTAAGTCCTAGTTTTCCACTGTGGCAACCCAGTAACTAATACACATTTTCTGTTCTTCTTCCTTCTTCATTTCACATTGTCATTGTCTCACAGTTCTTCCTGTCCTTACCTCCCAAATACACTTGCAGTCATGATTTTATGTCAGGTACTGCTTCTGGGGAGCCCCACATAAGATAACTTTATTTTTAAAATTACTGGTTGACCTCACGTAGACTTTGTTAAGAAATGGGAAAAAAATGCAGACAATCCATGTCTACACTTTTACATTATTTCTTTTATTTTTTCTTAGAATAAAGAAAGCTAGAATCATATAGTTATTTTCTCCAAACTTTTATCTTGCTGCATCATTATACATGAAACCTCTATTAAAATAAATTGTAATATTTGTTATGATTTTATTTCATTTTTATTTTATTTTACTAATATTTTATTTCAAATATTTTATTCTTATGTTATTTTTAAGATTTGCTCTAAATTCAACTTCTATTTAACTGTTTTACCAAACATAGACTATCAAAGATAATGCGAACATCCAAGATATTTCAAATAGAAGAGGGTTTAATACTGGAGGCAGGCTAAAGGAACAGAAATTGATGATAATAAAAGTAGCTTGGAATTGATGTCTCTGCCATGTTCTTGATAGTCTAAATGTTGCTATTTACATACAACTCAGAAATCTGTGCAAAACCACTACCAACGTCACAATTCATCTACAGGCTTCATGTGATAGCAGGGAAATGTGAAGGTCACTGCAAAACCCCTTTTTGCAATGTCATATTTTAGCTGCTGTTCTTAGAACACATAAGATCATGGCTTCTGACTAATTTTCTACCTTCCAAGTTTTGAGTAACTGCATTTCACAGAAGGTAATCATATCCATAACCCTTAAACAAGAGTTTAATATATTCAATTCCCAGGCTTCTCATGCCTAAAATTGAGTGCAGACAGTAGAAAGAAAAAAAAAAAAATGATGATTGAACAGCAACAAAAGCAATAACAAAATATTGCTGAACAGTGAATGTTAACGTAAGTCAAAGAATTTTATTGGACTCAAATTTCACATTTACTCAGAAAATTTAAAATTTTCTCTCTCTATTTCCATGTACATAAACACATATATATGTGTATATATATGCATATATATGTGTATATACATATACATGTGTGCCTACCTGTGTGTGTGTATGTGTATGCACAAACACAAAAATATACTTTGTTTAGCACACTATTAAGTTACAGTTGGGCTCTGCCGAGATACTAAGATACTATATTAACAATAAAAATCCTTTTAAATAAGCTTAAAACAAAGCATGTAGCAATTTCCTGTCATTATTACAAGTTAGTGACTTTCACTTAATTATTGTATCAATTTTATCTTCTGTGTGTCTTGTTTATGTTCATAACTTATAAGTAACATATTACAGTAAAAATATGACAATTACATGCTCCATATCTCATTTCTTTTTCTAATGTATGTGCCATTTATCTACTGCTGCATTACTTTCCCAGGACTGCTGTAACAAATTGCAACAAACTTGAATTAAAACAACAGAAATGTATCCTCTGTTAGTTCTGGAGGCCAGAACTGCAAAATCAAGGTGTCTGCACCTTCTGGAAGCTCTGAAGAAAATCTGTTTCATGCCTTTCTTCTAGTTTCTGGTTGCAGGCAATTCTTGGGTTTCCTTTGCTGGTAGACACATCACTCAAATCTCTGCCTCCATCTTTACATCCTCTTCATCTTTGTGTGTTTATTTGTCTTCCTTTCTTACTATAAAGACATCTGTTATTGGATTTATGTCCCAACATAATCTAAGATAATTTCATTTTAAGATTCTTACCCTAATTATACCTGCAAAGATCTTATTCCAAATGAAGTAACATTCTGAGATTCCTGGTGGATGTATCCTTTAAGGGACCACTCTCCGCCCTACTACATTGTGTAAAAAATTACCCCAGAATTTGGCATGGCTTAACCAGCACACAGGCTCAGGGTATTTCACAAACTACAATCCATTTGTAGGCTCGGACTACTACCTTCACCTAAGACTCTTGGGGGAGGATACATTTCCAATCTCTTTATGTGACTATTGACAGACTTAGGTCCCACTGGATGATGGTTGAAGACATCACACTTTGCCACTGGGGATCTCCAAAAGGCAGCTTTCCACATGGTAGCTGGCTTTCTACAACAAGTAAAAGAGAACAAGAGAAAGTGCCCAAGACAAAAAATTGCCTGCAACCAGGATCCTTTTTGAAACCTAATGTCAAAGGTAAAATCCCACCAATTTTATTATATTCTATTTGTCAAAAGCAAGTCATTAGATAAGCCCATGCTCAAGGGAATGACATTACAAATGAGAATACATATCTTGAGGAGGTGGTCACTGACAGCCATCTTAGAAACTGCCTAACACAAATTATTTATCCATCTTTTCTTCAGTTTCATCAAATTAATACTTTTCAGTGACTACATGCATTCTCTAAAGTGCATTTCGTTAAGGAAGAGAAAAGGAAAGAGCAAAGGAGAGGTAAGTATCATGAAAACATGAATAAAAGTGTCTGAGTGTAGTCAAAAAATAAAATAAAACAAAACATTTTGGAAAGAAATAATTCCAATAGTCAGACAAGAAATTATGATGCTTAATCATATTTTGGAACACTTATTTTCTACTAAAGAGACAAACATCAAATGGTGTCTAGTTAATATATATTTTTACTTATTTTTTATTTCATTATCCAGTTTTGTTAACCTTTTAGTCTTTAAAATGTAATGCTTTTGGCATTGTGTCATGTATTACATATTTTTCCTATTATACGTTCCTTGAAAAAGATCCCTATTTCATTTTATTTAAGACAGTCTTTTCCTAGTGGAAATAAAGTGAATGTTACTTTTATAATTATGCCCCTTGGTCTTTAGGTAGACAAGTAAAATGATTTCTAGATTACTTTAATAAGCAAAAGTAGATGTAATTGAAAAAAAAATAGATTTTTGTAAAAATCTGAGCTACTTCTGTATGCTTCATGAGTTTTAGCTGTCTAAATGAACAAATGGATTTTTAAACTATTTATATTTTTTGGTTTGGGAGTTTTACAGGTTTCTTAACTTTTTATAAGTGCTAAAAGCCTGTGCTTATAAGCATTTTGAATAAATTTAATTTTCATTCTAATAGTTTCAAGTATTTCAGGCTGAATATTTAAAATATAATTCAGTATATGAGATAGATTAATTAATGGCAAATAACTAGGTAGAATTATTTGAAGCATTTATTTGGAAAGTTTTGAATGTATACTAATTACAGCATAGCTAAACTTAGAACATGTATTGGTTATGATGACTGGATACATTTTATCTATCCAAGAAAAAGCCAGATTTGTTGCCTATTGTTTCTCCTACACATTTCTCCATTGCACTATGTATGAAAAAAATTCATAAAGTAGAAAATAGTCATTGAAAGTAGAAATAACTTAGGATGTATTAAAATACAAATAGTTCAAAATAGTCAAAATAATTTTGAAAAAGGCAAATAAAAGTGTAGTATTTATATGGATAAATTTTAAGAAAAAGAAAAAATAGTAATCAAGAAAGTGTGGTATTTGTGTAGGGATAGACATGCATGTGATTAGAACAGAGTAGAAAACAAAGAAATATGCTACCTCATACATGCTCAACTGATTTTCAATAAAGGTATTAAAATGTAGAATACAGAATAGATATTCTTTTGAAAGATGTTTCTAAAATAAATGAATATCCATTTGGAAAAAAAGAAATGTATTCAAGAAAATATAGAAGAAAATCTTTTGTTTTCAAGCATAGAAAAAGATTTCCTAGGATGCAAAAAGCACAAACCATGGAAAAAGTCATAAGCTTCATCAAACTTGAAATATTTTAGTCTTGAAAAACATCAGTCACTATCACATACTTGAAAAAGATAAATTACAAAGTGGAAGAAAATATAAGCAAGGGAGCGCTTCCAAGATGGCCTAGTAGGAACACCTTCAGTCTGAAGTGCAGCCCACAGACAGCAAGCAGAAGCAGGGTGGGCATCACCTCACCAAGAAGTGCAAGGGGTCAGGGGATTTCCCTTTCCTAGCCAAGGAAAGTCATGACAGACTGTACTTGGAAAAACGGTACACTCCTGATGAAATACTGTGCTTTTTGATGGTCTGAGCAACTGATAGACAAAGAGATACCTTCCTGTTCCTGGCTCAGCAGGTCCCACACCCATGGAACCTTGCTCACTGCTAGCGCAGCAGTCTGAGATCCACCTGCGAGGCTGCACCCTGGCAGGGGGAGGGGTGTCTGCCATGGCTGAGGCTTCGTAGGTAAACAAAGTGGCTGGGAAGCTCTAAATGGGTGGAGCCCACTGCAACTCAGCAAGGCCTACTGCCTCTAAAGGCTCTACCTCTGTGGGCAGGGCATAGCTGAACAAAAGGCAGCAGAAAAACGTCCCTGTCTGACAGCTCTGAAGACAGCAGTGGTTTCTCCAGCATGGTGTTCAAGCTCTGAGAATGGACAGACTGCGTCCTCAGGTGGGTCCCTGATCCCCGTGTATCCTGACTGGGAGGCACCTACCAATAGGGGCCGACAGACACCTCATACAGGCAAGTGCCCCTCTGGGATGAAGCTTCCAAAGGAAGCATCAAGCAGCAATATCTGCTGTTTTGCAATATTTGCTGTCCTGCAGCCTCCACTAGTGATACCCAGGCAAACAGGGTCTGGAGTGGACCTCCAACAAACTTCAACAGACCTTCAGCTGAGGGGCCTGACTGTTATAAGGAAAACTAATAAACAGAAAGCAATAGCATCAACATCAACAAAAAGGACATCCACACCAAAACCCCATCTGTAGGTCACTAACATCAAAGACCAAAGGTAGATAAAACCAAAAAGATAGGGAGAAACCAGAGCAGAAAAGCTGAAAATTCCAAAAAACAGAGTGCCTCTTCTCCTCCAAAGGATCGCAACTCCTCACCTGCAACAGAACAAAACTGAACAGAGAATGACTTTGACGAGTTCAAAGAAGTAGACTTCAGAAGGTCGGTAATAACAAACTTCTCCGAGCTAAAGGAACATGTTCTAACCCATCACAAGCAAGCTAAAATCCTTGAAGAAAGGTTAGACGAATGGCTACCTAGAATAAACAGTGTAGAGAGGACCTTAAATGACCTGATGGAGCTGAAAACCATGGCACGAGAACTTTGTGACACAGGTACAAGCTTCAATAGCTGATTCAATCAAGCAGAAGAAAGGAGATCAATGATTGAAGATCAAATTAATGAAATAAAGTGAGAAGACAAAATTAGAGAAAACACAGTAAAAAGAAACAAGCAAAGCCTTCAAGAAACATGGGACTATGTGAAAAGACCATATCTACATTTGATTGATATACCTGAAAGTGATGGGAGGAATGAAACCTACTTAGAAAACACTCTTCAAGATATTATCCAGGAGAACTTCCCCAATGTTGAAAGACAGGCCAACATTCAAATTCAAGAAATACAGAGAACAACACAAAGATACTCCTTGAGAAAGGAAACCCCAAAACACATAATTGTAGATTCACCAAGGTTGAAATGAAGGAAAAAATGTTAAGAGCAGCCAGGAAGCAAAGTCGGGTTACCCAGAAAGGGAAGCCCATCAGACTAACAGAGGATCTCTCGGCAGAAACCCTACAAGTCTGAAGAGAGTGGGGGGTCAATATTCAACATTCTTAAAGAAAATAATTTTTAACTCAGAATTTCATATCCAGCAACACCAAGCTTCATAAATGAAGGAGAAATAAATCCTTTACAGACAAGCAAATGCTGAGAGATTTTTGTCACCATCAGGCCTGCCATACAAGAGTTCCTGAAGGAAACACTAAACATGGAAAGGAACAACAAGTACCAGCCACTGTAAAAACATGCCAAAGTGTAAAGACCATCAATGCTATGAAGAAACAGCATAAATTAATGGACAAAATAACCAGCTAACATCATAATGACAGGATCAAATTCACACATAACAATATTAACTTCAAATGTAAATGGGCTAAATGCTCCAATTAAAGACACAGACTGGCAAATTGGATAAAGAGTCAAGACCCATCAGTGTGCTGTATTCAGAAGACCTATCTCACGGGTAGAGACACACATAGGCTCAACATAAAAGGATGGAGGAAGATATACCAAGCAAATGGAAAGAAAAATAAAGCAAGGATTGCAATCTTAGTCTCTGATAAAACAGACTTTAAACCAACAAAGTTCAAAAGAGACAAGGCCATTACATAATGGTATAGGGATCAATTCAACAAGAACAGCTAACTATCCTAAATATATATGCACTCAATAAAGGAGCACACAGATTCATAAAGCAAGCTCTTAGAGACCTACAAAGAGACTTGGACTCCCACACAATAATAATAGGAGATTTTAACACCCCACTGTCAATATTAGAAAGATCAATGAGACAGAAGGTTAACAAGGATTTCCAGGATTTGAACTCAACTCTGAACCAAGCATACTTAACAGAATTCTACAAAACTCTCCACCCCAAATCAACAGAATATACATTCTTCTCAGCATCACATTGCACTCGTTCTATAATTGATAACATAATCAGAAGTAAAACACTCCTCAGCAAATGTAAACAAACAGAAATCACAATAGTCTGTCTCTCAGACCACAGTACAATCAAATTAGAATTTAGGATTAAGAAACTTACTCAAAATTGCACAACTACATGAAAACCAAACAACCTGCTCCTGACTGACTACTGGGTTAATAACAAAATGAAGGCAGATGCAAAGATGTTCTTTGAAACCAATGAGAACAAAGACACAATGTACCAGAATCTCTGGGACCCATTTAAAGCAGTTTGTAGAGGGAAATTTATAGCTCTAAAGGCCCATAAGAGAAAGCAAGAAAGATCTAAAATCGACACCCTAACATCACAATTAAAAGAACTAGAGACGCAAGAGCAAACAAATTCAAAAGCTAGCAGAAGGCAAGAAATAGCTAAGATCAGAGCAGAACTGAAGGAGATAGACACAGAAAACACTTTAAAAAAAAAATCAATGAATCCAAGAGCTGGGTTTTTGAAAAGATAAACAAAATAGATAGACTGCTAGCAAGATTAATAAAGAAGAAAAGAGAGAAGAATCAAATAGATGCAATAAAAAGTAATAAAGGGGATATCACCACCGATCCCACAGAAATACAAACTATAATCAGAGAATACTATAAACACCTCTATGCAAATAAACTAGAACATCTAGAAGAAATGGATAAATTCCTGGAGTCATACATCCTCCCAAGATTAAACCAGAAAGAATTTGAATCTCTGAATAGACCAACAACAGGTTTTGAAATTGAGGCAATAATTAATAGCCTAACAACACAAAAAAGTCTGGGACCAGATGAACTAACAGCCGACTTCTACCAGAAGTACAAAGAGAGCTGGTATCATTCCTTCTGAAACTATTCCAATTAATAGAAAAGAGGGAATCCTCCCTAATTCATTTTATGAGGCCAATATCATCCTGATACCAAAGCCTGGCAGAGACACAACAAAAAAGATAATTTTAGACCAATATCCCTGATGAACATCGATGTGAAAATCCTCAAAAAAATACTGGCAAACTGAATGCAGCAGCACATCAAAAAGCTTATCCACCACGATCAAGTCAGCTTCATCCTTGGGATGCAAGACTGGTTCAACATATGGAAATCAATAAACATAATAAACATCTGACAAAGGGCTAATATCCAGAATCTACAAGGAACTCAACAACAACAAATAATTCCATTATAAAGTGAGCAAAGGAGGAGAACAGACATTTTTCAAAAGAAGGCATAAAAGTGGCCAAAAAACATATGAGAAAACGTTCAATATCACTTTTATCAGAGAAATACAAGTTAAAACCACAGTGAGATACCATCTAACATCAGTCTCAGGGACTATCATTAAAAAGTCAAAAAAACAACAGATATTGGCTGAGATGTGGAGAAAAGGGAACACTTACACACTGTTGATTGGAATGTAAATGTTTTCCACAACCTCTATGGAAAACAGTATGGAGATCTCTCAAACAACTAAAGATAGACTTACCATTTAATTTAGCAATCCTGCTACTGGGTACCTACCCAAAGGAAAAGAAATTATTATATTAAAAAAACACCTTCGCTTGTATGTCTATCACAGCATTATTCACAATAGCAAAGTTGTGATATCAACCTAAGAGTCCACCAAGGAATGATCAGGTTTTTAAAAAGTGGCATATACACACAACGGAATACTACTCAGTCATAAAATAAGAAGAAAATCATGTCTTTTGCCACAACATGGATGGAACTGAAGGCCGTAATCTTAAGTGAAGTAACTCAGAAACAGAAAGTCAAATATTGTATGTTCTCACTTATAAATGGAAGCTAAATTATAGATACACATGGACCTACAGAGTGTAATAATAAACAGTGGAGCCTCCAAAAAGTGAAAGGGTGGGGGAGGGGTAAGGGAAGAGAAATTAACTCATCCCTTTATTGGGAATATTTATTATTATATTGGTTATATTATTACTGGCTATATTATTATTGGGTGTATTATTGGACATGTATCATATTGGGTATATTATACTATTGGGTATATTTTAAATATATTATCATTATATTTATTTATTACCATGTTGGGTATAATAGGTTACAGTTACACTAAAAGCCCAGACTTCACTACACAATAGATCTGTGTAAAAAATGCACTTGTATCCCCTAAATGTACGAAAATAAAAATAAAATTTCTATCTTAAAGGAAATAGATGACATAATATACTTAAAACATGTAATAAGTTGAATATAACATATTGACCATGTATTACATAGAATATTCTGAGCATAACATATTTTATTTTACCTAATGTGTCAAAAATATTTCAATGTGCAATCAATATAAAGTATTGAGATATTTAAAATAGTTTTTCATACATGTTTTCAAAATGTAGTGTTTATTTTCACATTTACAGCACATCTCCATCTAGCATAGCCACATTTCAAGGGCTTGATAGCCACTTGTGACTATTGGCTATTGGACAGCTAATCTCTGCTTTATGCAGCTATTCATTTTATTTGCATGCTTAAAAATTAAACTTTTTCAATCACATTAATTTTTTGATAAATTAAAAACAAATAGTAGCTTCAGAAATATTTTCAAAAATTGATACACACATACTGAAATTTAATTAACCTTATTGGGATATAATTTATATATACTAAAATGCATTATGCTAAGACTATAGTTCAATGAGATGACTAAAGTATGAAGGCATGTCACTATCACCCTATTCAAATACAGAAAATTTCCATTACTCCAAAATGTTCTGTTGGGTATCTCTGCAGTCACCTACCTCTTCAAGTTCCAGGCAACCACTAATAGGTTTCCTGTCATTTAGAATTAATTCTGCCTAATATAGAATTATTCATATAATTATTATGGACTATATATGGAATTATATATCCTATGCTTATTTTGCTCTGTCTTCTTTTGCTCAATATACTGTTTTTTAAGATTCCTTTATGCTTTGTGTAACAATAGTTTATTCTCCTCTAAGGTTGAACAATATTTCATTGTATGAATATTATCACAATTTATCTGTTCACCTGCTGTTGAACATCTGTGTTTTATCCAATTTTAGGCTCTTTTAACAAATCTGCTATGAGCATTTTTGCAAAAGTCTTTTTGTGGATTCACATTTTCATTTTTCCTGAGTAAATGCCTAAGAGTGATATGGCTGGGATATAAAAGTAAGGGCATGTTTACAGTTATAAGAAATTGACAATCTGTTTTCCAAATTGGTTGTGCCATAACTAAGAACAGCAAATAAAAACTCCCTTGGTATTTCTTGGTATGATCAGTTATTAAAATTTTAAGCCATTCTAATGGGTTTACCGTACTAATCCATAGTGACTAAAGATGCTGATCACTTTGGCAGGTGCTGATTGATCATGTGATATCTTGGTTTGTGAAGTGTCTGCTGAGCTCATTTGTCCATTTTCTTAATGGAGTTAGTTTCTGTATATATTTTGGCTATAAGTATATGTTGCTAATTTCTTTTTAATTCTTTATTATATTTTAAGTTCTAGAGTACATGTGCACAACCTGCAGATTTTTTGCATAGGTATACATGTGCCATGTTGGCTTGCTGTACCCAATCAACTCGTCATTTACATTAAGGATTTCTCCTAATGCTATATCCCTCCTCCAACTGCCCACCCCCTGACAGGCCCCAGTGTGTGATGTTCCCTGCCCTGTGTCCATGTGTTCTCATTGTTCAGTTCCCACCTATGAGTGAGAATGTGCAGTGTTTGGTTTTCTGTCCTTGTGACAGTTTACTGAGAATGATGGTTTCCAGCTTCATCCATGTCCCTGCAAAGGACATGAACTCATCCTTTTTTACAACTGCAGAGTATTCCATGGTGTATATGTGCCACATTTTCTTAATCCAGTCTATCACTGATGGACATTTGAGTTGGTTCCAAGTCTTTGCTATTGTGAATACTGGCCGCAATAAATATTCGTGTGCATGTGTCTTTATAGTAGCATGATTTATAATCCTTTGGGTATATATACAGGAATGCGATTGCTGGGTCAAATGGTATTTCTAGTTCTAGATCCTTGAGGAATTGCCACATTGTCTTCCACAAAGGTTGAGTTAATTTATACTCCCACCAAAAGTGTAAAAGCATTCCTATGTCTCCACATCGTCTCCAGCATCCGTTGTTTCCTGACTTTTCAGTGCATTCTAATTGGCACGAGACAGTATCTCATTATGGTTTTGATTTGCATTTCTCTGATGACCAGTGATGATGAGCATTTATTCACGTGTCTGTTGGCTGCAGAAATGTCTTATTTTGAGAAATGTCTGATCAAATACTTTGTCCACTTTTGGATGGGTTTTTGTTTTTTTTTTTTTTTTTTCTTGTAAATTTGTTTAAGTTCTTTGTAGATTCTGGTTATTAGCCCTTTGTCAGATGGGTAGATTGCAAAATTTTTCTCCCATTCTGTAGGTTACCTGTTCACTCTGATGATAGTTTCTTTTGTTGTGCAGAAGCTCTTTAGTTTAATTACATCCCATTTGTCTATTTTGGCTTTTGTTGCCATTGCTTTTAGTGTTTTAGTCATGAAGTCTTTGCCCATGCCTATGTCCTGAATGGTATTGCCTAAGTTTTTTCTAGGGTTTTTATAGTATTGGGTCTTACATTTAAGTCTTTAATTGAGCTAATTTTTGTATAAGGTGTAAGAAAGAAATTCAGTTTCAGCTTTCTACATATGGCTAGCCAGTTTTCCCAATACCATTTATTAACTAGGAAATCCTTTCCCAATTTCTTGTTTTTGTCAGGTTTGTCAAAGATCAGATGGTTGTAGATGTGTGGTGTTATTTTTGAGGCCTCTGTTCTGTTCCATTGGTCTACGTATATGTTTTGGTATCAGTAACAGGCTCTTTCAGTTACTGTAGCCTTGTAGCATAGTTTGAAGTCAGGTAGTGTGATGCCTCCAGCTTTGTTCTTTTGGCTTAGGATTGTCTTGGCTATGAGGGCTCTTTTTTGGTTCCGTATGAACTTTAAAGCAGTTTTTTTTCCAATTCTGTGAAGAAAGTCATTGGTAGGTTGATGGGGATGGCATTGAATCTATAAATTATCTTGGACAGTATGGCCATTTTCATGTTACTGATTCTTTTTATCCATGAGCATGGAATGTTCTTCCATTTGTTTATGTCCTCTTTTATTTCTTTGAGCAGTAGTTTGTATTTCTCCTTGAAGATGTCCTTCACCTCCCATGTATGTTGGATTCCTAGGTGTTTTATTATCTTTGTAGCAATTGTGAATGGGAATTCACTCATGATTTGGCTCTCTGTCTGTTATTGGTGTAAAGGAATGCTTGTGATTTTTGCACACTGGTTTTGTATCCTGAGACTTTGCTGAAGTTGCTTATCAGCTGAAGGAGATTTTGGGCTGAGATGATGGGGTTTTCTAAATATACAATCATGTCATCTGCAAATAGGGACAATTTGACTTCCTCTTTTCCTAATTGAATACCCTTTGCTTCTTTCTGTTGCCTGATTGCCCTGGCCAGAACTTCCAGCACTATGTTGAATAGGAGTGGTGACAGAGGGCGTCCTTGTCTTGTGCTGGTTTTCAAATGGAATGCTTCCAGCTTTTGTCCATTCAGTATGATATTGGCTGTGGGTTTGTCATAAATAGCTCTTATTATTTTGAAATACGTTCTATCAATATCTAGTTTATTGAGGGTTTTTAGCATGAAGGGCTGTTGAATTTTGTCACAGGCCTTTTCTGGATCTATCGAGATAATCATGTGGTTTTTGTCATTGGTTCTGTTTATGTGCAAATATTTTTTTTCCCATTTGGTAGACTGTCTGTTTACTGTATTTATTATTTCTTTTGTTGTGCAAAAGTTTTTAAGTTTAATTAAGTCTAATTTGTCTATTTTTTTGGTTTGTTTTTGATGCCCTTGTTTTCAGATCTTAAATTATTTGCGTAGTTCAATAACCAGAAGAGTTTTTTCTTAGGTTTTCCTCTAAGATGTTTATAGTTTCAGGTCTTACATTTAAGTCTTCTATCCATTTTGAGTTATTCTTTGTATATGAGGAGAGATAGGTGTCCAGTTATATTATTTGCCTATGAATATCCAATTTTTCTCAGCACCATTTATTGAAAAGGGTATCCTTTTCCCAGGGTATATTTGTGTCGACTTTGTTAAAAAGATTGGTTGGTTGTGGGAGGTGGTTTTATTTCTGGATTCTCTATTCTGTTCCATTGATCTAGATGCCTATTTTTATATTGGTACTATGCTATTTTGGCTACCATAGCCTTGTCATAAAATTTGAAGTCAGGTAATGTGAAGGCTCTAACTTTGTACTTTGTGCTTAGGGCTGCTTTGGGTGTTTCTTGGTTCCATATGAATTTAGAATTATTTTCTCTAATTCTGGGGAAAATGACATTGCTAGCTTGATAGGGACTGCATCAAGTCTGCAGATTGCTTTGGGTAGGATGGTTATTTTAATAATATTGATTATTTTGTTCCATAACATGAGATTTTTTTCCATTCATTGGTGTTATCTACAAATACACTCATGAGTATTTTGTAGTTCTCCTGTAGAGATTTTTCACCTTGATTAAATGTATTATTAGGTATTTAATTTTTCTGAAGCTATTGTAAATAGGGTTGAGTTCTTGATTTGCTTCTCGTTATTGGTGTATAGAAATGCTACTGATTTTTGTATATTGATTTTGTGTCCTGAAACTTTACTGAAGTCATTTAGCAAATCTAGAAGTCTTTTGGAGGAATCTTTAGGGCTTTCTAGGTATAAGATCATATCACCAGTGAACAGAGATAACTTGACTTTTTCTTTTTCAATATGGATGCCCTTTATTTCTTTCTCTTGCCTGATTGTTCTGGATAGGACTTGCAGTGTCATTCTGAATAGGAGTTGTAAAAGTGGGCATCTTCATCTTATTCCAGTTATTAGGGGGAAGGCTTTTAACTTTTCTCATTCATTATGATGTTGACTGTTGATTTGTCTGTCATATGTGGTTTTTATTATTTTGAGGTATGTCCCTTCAATGCTTAATAAGTTAAGGGTTTTTTATATTGAATACTTTTTATACAACTATTGAGATGATCATATAGTTTTTCTTTGGAATTCTCTTTATGTGATGAATCACATTTATTTATTTGCATATGTTGAACCATCCTTGTATCCCTGGAATAAAGCCCACTTCATCATGGCATATTATCTTTTTGATATGCTGTTGAATTTAGCTTGTTAGTATTTTTGCTGAGGATTTTTGCATCTATGTTGCTCAGGGATATTGGCCTGTAGTTTTGTTTGTTTGTTTGTTTGTTTTGTGTGTGTTGTGCCCTTACTCGACTTTGGTATTGGGGCAATACTGTCCTGGTAGAATGACTTAAGACTAATTCTCTCCTCTTCAACTTTTTGAAACCATTTCATTAAGATTGATACCATTTCTTCTTTGTACATATGGTAGGATTTGGCTGTAAATTTGGTCCTGAGTTTTTTTTTTTCTGTTGGGAGTTTTAAAATTATTATTACTGATTCAATTTAAGTTACTGGTCTCTTTAGGAGTTCTACTTACTTGTTGTTCAGTCTTGAGAGGGTCTATGTTTCCAGGAGTTGATCCATTTCCTCTAGATTCTCTAGTTTGTGTGTTTAGAGAAGCTCATACTAGTCTCCAATAATCTTTTTTATTTCTGTGCTATCAGTTGTAATGTCACCTCTACTGTTTCTGATTGTGCTTATTTGAATCTTTTTTTCTTGGTTAATCTAGCTAGTAGCTTATCAATTTTATATATCTTTTTCTTGATCCTTTGTATTGCTTTTTAGTCTCAATTTTACTTATTTTAGATTTGATCTTTGTTATTTCCATTCTTTTGCTAGCTTTGAGTTTTGTTTGTTCTTATTATTTCAGTTCCTTGAGGTGCAATGCTTCATTGTTAACTTGAGATCTTTTTCTACTTTTTTGACATAGTCATTTAACCTTATAAACTTTCCTCATACTGCTTTTCCGTATACCAAAGGCTGTATCTCTATTTTTATCTGGATTTATCCAAAGATTATTTAGGGACAAGTTTTACAGTTCCATGTATTTGTACAGTTTTGAGAGTTCCTGTTGGTATTCATTTCTAGTTTTATTCCACTGTTGTGCAAGAAGATGTTTGATATGATTTTGACTTTTAAAAATTTATTGAAACTTGCCTTGTAGCCTTGCATAAGGTCTATTTTTAAGAATATTTTATCTGCTGATGAGAAAAATACATACTCTGTGGTTTTAGGTTAGAACGTTACGTAAATGCCTGTTACGTCTACTTGGTCTAGAGTCCAATTTAAGTCCAGAGTTTGTTGCTTTTCTGCCTTGATGATCTGTCTGGTGCTGTCAGTTGAGTGCTGAAGTCTCCTACTCCTGCTCTTTTTGCATTGCCAGGATTGTTATGCTGGTTTATTCTCATCTAGAGAAGCTGTCACTTATTTTTGAATTTACTTTCATTTGGATGAGATTTTTTTCCTGAGGTTGTGACTATAATATATGTTAAGTGGGGTCATTGGACTTTGCCTTTGCATGCTTTCTGGGGCCATGGCTTTGTTAAATTCCTTGGTTATAGAGAGCCTTAGCTTGGTGCTTTCCTCAAATGTTAGTTACAGTAGCAGTGTACTGGGCCTGTGAGGAGGCTCTCAGCTTACTGCAGAGATGGGGAGGTGGAGGTCTCAAGAAGCTTATCTTGCTTTTTTTTTTTTTTTTTTTTTTTTAACAGAGTCTTGCTCTGTTGCCAGACTGGAGTGCAGTGGAGTAATCTCGGCTCACTGCAACCTCTGCCTCCCGGGTACAAGTGATTCTCCTGCCTCAGTCTCCTGAGTAGCTGGGACTACAGGCATGTGCCACCATGGCCAGCTAAATTTTGTATTTTTAGTAGAGACAGGGTTTTCACCATGTTGACCAGGATGATCTCAATCTCTTGACCTTGTGATCCACCTGCCTCTGCCTCCCAAAGTGCTGTGATTACAGGCGTGAGCCACCACTACTGGCTGCAAATTTTGTATTGGGTAATGCAGTTCCACTGCAGGCCAGTAGGTAGTGGTTGCAGGTGACAGACAGCTGCGGGCTGACTGATATAAGCCTGATCTTTGTTTACTTGGGGGAGCTCTCTGTTGCCTCATGCCATAGGCTTATCTGTGGAATGCCCTGTGTCCTGAGTTCCCGGCTCAGCCTCAGGATGGGAGAGGAAGCTTGGTTATACATCAGTGAGGAGCATAAGCAGCATCCCTGTGAGAGGTGACAATGTACTAGCAGCCCTGGCTCGCTCTGGTCGCCTCCTCGGCCTCAGCGTCTGCTCTCGCCGCCATTGAGGAGCACTTCAGCCCGCTGCTGGGCTATGAGTGCCCCTCTCTGGGGCTGGCCGAGGCCAGACCCTAGCCCTCCCTCTGCTCCCAGGAGCTGTGAAGGGAGAGACGCAGGTGGGAACCAGGGCTGCCCGAGGTGTTCGCCGGCTGGGTGCGGTTTCCGGTTGGGCGCGGTCTCGGAGGTCCAGCAATCAGCGCAGCCAGCCGGCGCCTGCTGGGCTTGATCAGCGGATGAGCTCCCTCTGGGCTGTTGGAGTGCCCCGGCTAGGTGCCGCAAAGTCCTGTGGCCAGTGCCAGTGAGAGGTGAAGCTGGCTGGGCTTCTGGGACGAGTGGGGACTTGGAGAACTTTTCTGTCTAGCTAAAGGATTGTAAACACACCAATCAGCACTCTGTGTCTAGCTAAAGGTTTGTAAATGCACCAATCAGCGCTCTGTAAAATGGACCAATCATCAGGATGTGTCTGGGGCCAGATAAGGGAATAAAAGCAGGCCACCTGCGCCAGCACCGCAATCTGCTGGGTTCCCCTTCCGCACTGTAGAAGATTTGTTCTTTGGGTTCGCATTGCCTTTATGAGCTATAACACTCACCAGGAAGGTCTGCAGCTTCACTCCTGAAGCCGGGGAGACCAGGAACCCAACAGGAGGAATGAACAACTCCAGATGGGAGGAGGAATGGACAACTCCAGATGCGCTGCCTTTAAGAACTGTAACACCGCGAAGGTCTGCAGCTTCACTCCTGAAATCAGTGAGACCACGAACCCACCAGAAGGAAGAAACTCTGGACACATCTGAATATCTGAAGGAACAAACTCTGGACACACCATCTTTAAGAACTGTTAACACTCACTGCGAGGGGTCCGGGGCTTTATTCTTGAAGTCCGGGAGACTAAGATCCCACCAATTCTGGACACACCTGTGGAGGTTGGCAGGGGGAGTTCCTGGTGAATGAGCTGAGGTCTCTGTTTAGGGGGAGATGGTTATACCAACTCCACACCATGGGCAGGAAGGTACGCGATTGGCCTCCCTATCACACCCCTGTCCTGGGGCTCGCATCTTTCAGTTCAGACAGACACTGCAGTCTATCTCTAGAACGCAACGTACCTGAGAGCCACAGAACACGCCTGTCCCCAGGCTGTGTTAAAATGGCCTCAAGATAGAGTCTCTTTCCTCACCCCCAAAGACAGCTCTGTTGCTCACTTGTTCTATGCTGCAGAGACGCTGCTGCTCCATGTAGAGAGGACAAAGCCTCCCACATTTCTGCAAACGTAGGCCTGGTAGGCAGATTGCCAAAAGCGGTGCTGCCATTTGCCTAATAGCCCTGGAATGGCCCTCTTGAGAGAGACAACTCTGCTCACCCTGTGTAAGCAGCCACAGCTGTGTCAGCCTCAGTACGCATGGAGGAGGGAAGAGTCTCCCTCTCCACTACTGTACCTGAGCACCTGAGCCACCTGGCCCCTTGGGTGGAGCCACACTTCTCCACTTATATCTCTGCTACAGGGAATACAGTCACATCCAGTCCACAGTGGGGAACTCTCAGGCACAAGAGAGCAGGTGCTCTGATTTCCTTTGAACCAAGGGGCACTTCCTTTGCACACTGCACTCTTTCTTCCAATAGGAGCATCACACCACAAGGGCCAGACCACCAGTAATTTCACAGCTCCCTGGGTCCAAATGACCCCATGTGCTGCTGGAATACAAATGTGCATTAGAGAGTATCTCAGGGATTTAGTAATGTGGACACACAAGGGCTGAGATTCCCTGGGCAAGAGAACGTTCCACTATACACCCAGTGTGATGACTACTGCTGTAGCTCGGGCAGCTCGGATGTAGGGGAAGAGTGGATGATTCTGAGAGAGCTGGCTGTGCAGTGCATTGCCCTCCAGAAATTTCCCAAATCGCTACCTACACCAGTGCACGGGCTCACAAGGTTAAAGGAGCCTTCTGACAGTTTGGAGACCAGCAGTCTGCCACAGGGGTTAAGGGAGCCAAGAACACTGCTCTTTAGCCTTTCTACAGGACCCCAGGTGCCTCGGGAATCAATCTCTGTCACACCCTTGCTTCCTTCTTTTTTCTGTGTCCTGTTTTCTTCCTGTGAGCACTCCCCCCTTAATCTATTTGAGTTCCGATTATTCATCTGTAACTCTGGTTCTTTCTGAAGAGAACTGGCCTCTGACGTCTCCAGTCAGTCATCTTGAAAAAAAGGGGGTTGCATTATTATATTTTATTTAGATGGCATTTTTAACCCAGCAACTATTTATACATTTAGAAAAAGGCAGATAATCTCACCAAGAATACAGCTGCACCATTTCTAAATGCACTTTCTTTGAGTAGCTTCTGAAAGATTTGTGGAAATTATTTTGTAAAGTACTGCTTCCTAAAGAGTTTGGAAATGATCAAGGCCTTGAGAGATTTTGCATAGAATGTAAAATTGTTAGAAAATATGTTTAGGAAATGTTGGATTAAACAGCACTTAACAGATTTCTAAAAAACATGTATTTCAGTAATTTTATCAAGCTAATGTGCGTTGTAAATCTTCAGAGAAGGGTTCTTAAAATATTCTTGTTTCCCCTTGACATAATCAAAAGAGTCATACTCAAGATTTTGTGGAATAAAATATGATGCCTGTACCAAAAAAAAAAAAAAAAAAAAGTCATCTTTGAGTTATTTTGGAATAGATGCCTCATACATATATGCCGAATGCAAACTCGGAAGGTCTAGCAGTACTTTTATAATGACTTGGGTGAATATTATCCATTGACTTGATTAAATTCCTATGCTTTTGTTCCTGCTTAGATTTTTCTCCAAATGTCAAAACAGCTTTGTAAGAAATAAGAGGAATGGAGAATGACTTCAAGTTTATTGTGTGCCTTTTGATTTCAGATGTTTGCTTCTACTCAGATGCAATTTTTAATTTCTGAAAGAGATTAAATATTATCTCTGAATAAGAATGTTAAATATCATTTTACATTTACTCAATTTATAAATTACACAAGAAAATTAACCTTTTCTAAATAATGATATTTCCATTTATATCAGATATTTCTATGAACCTTCTATGAGAAATTAATATCTAAATAACCTTACAATTAAGGTATAGCCTTAGAAGAGAGTTTGAAAAATATATTTCTGTGGTACTAATGTATTACTAGTAAAATTGCATTACTATGTAAGTAGAATTATAAGTAATACAAATATAAGTAATATACATTAATTATGATTTGAAAGTAATCATGCTCAATACGTATGCAACTGGAATTATTTACATATAGTAATTCAAACATAAGAACTGTCATAGATTTTGTCAGAATTATGCAATCTGTAGAACTCGGAAAAATAATACCATTGCTAAACTTATTATGAATTAATTTAATTCCAAACTACCATTCAACTGATTAGTTCATAAAGTAGCATAGGCCTCCTGCTATGTGGGTGTTTGCAAAAACACAGCAACCCCAAATATCTAGTAATGGGAATGGTGCTGAGAGTAAACTGTTGATAATTTTCTTATGACATAACTAGTTGAGAGCTATAGATGTCGTAGAAATCTCTTTATATTGCAAAATTTTATACTACCTTGAAAAACACATAAGATAACATTCATCTATTATTTGTCTCTAGAATGGCTATGTGTAATAAGCTAGTTTCATCATTTAGAGTGTAAGTAATTTACAATTCCAGAAAGTAGACCTGATAAACTCCAAGAGGAAGTATTTAACTTAATAATTCTAGGTTTCCAGTCAAATGGATCCTTTTGAACTAATGCTTTGTTCTTTTATTTCATATTTGCCCTACTTCCTTCTCAAAACATGCCTCTTAATAACACATTTACTTAAGAAATAACTTTAAACTTTTAATAATATATAAGGGACTGCATAGCTTCTCTATGAGAATTTTTTTTTTCCTGATTTCAACATTAAGAAATTATGCTTTTACCTATTTTTCTGAGTGCACTTATTAATGTGTGAAAGTCCTTTAAATTCTGTTTCTGATTATTTCACTTTAGAAGGAAAGGAATGCAAATAGCCATCTAGGAATAAAATAATTTTTATTATAATTTCAGTTTGGAAATGAGACACATACTAAATATTGAGGTATCACTATGTCTTGGTAATGTGTTATATAGTCAGAATTAAGTTAATACTGGGTAGAACTTCCTGGTTACAATAATGTTTTGCTATTTAAGAATTCCTAAATTTAAATTGAAGTCTCCTAATAAATTTAACTAATAATTTAGTTTGCACAGACATACAGATACAAACATTTTTCTCCTCTGAGTGTGCTTTCAGAGTAAAGAAAGCAAAGGGAAGTCTGTCTCTATCCCTGCTGACTTAACAGCATTGGAGACATGAATCAATGAGGCAGTGCCTTACCATGAGAGGAGAGGCACAGCACTCCAAAAGAGCTAAGCTCTGGTTTGGGGGATGGAGCAGCTATCATATGCAAGATGTAAATGTTTATGGTGAAAAGCAATCCAACTTAATCACTGCAAAGCCGGATTTGAAAATGAGGTTCCAGAAGTGGAGATGTCATGCTCCAAGACGTGCCATCAACATAACATTGTTAATATATTGTTTTCCACAGGTCATAGCTCTAAGGAACATTACAATCAGTTTTGATTACCTGTTGTCTTGAGGTCAAGTGAGCAAGAATAAAACAGACAGAAGTGTGTTCATACTTTTATCATTTCCTTCTGCACCCAACTGTGCACTGTTGTTTAAGAGTCTAGCATTAAGAGCTCAATTTGATTGGCCTACAACATGGGTTGAAGAAGAGGGCAATAAACTACTTCACCTGATCCCATTCCTGTAATCAATGCATGAACCTTCTAGAGTAATTTATTTATTCAGTTAAAGAATCTGTCATCTCCTGCCAAATAAGTTCACATATTTGTTTACCTGTCAGTACTTCCTGAGTGTTTGATTGTTTGCTTGATATTTATGTTGGTAGGTGCCTGTGTTTGAATAAAAATTCCATAAAATATTTCTGGTTAACTCTCTGGGTCTGGTATTTCAACAGAGTGTATTATATTCTATTCTCCTGGGAGCTGATATTTTTAAGATCTGAGGCCTAGGTAGAAATGAGTTTTGTAGAAGAACCCTGAAATATGGGGTCCCCCTTTAACATCTGTTGAAGAACTTAAATTTATGCATTCGTTTTATTTAAAAAAAAACTAGTAGCTGCCAATGTTTTTCAAAGCAATAAAGTATACCTTGTACATTTTTGTGTAGCAGGTTTAAGTATGCAGAATGAAATATTACCAATAACTTACATAAAATATATAATTTGTATATCTACATTACTGTAGCAAATTATGTATTCACACAATACTTCCACAATTGCTAATTTTATTTCAATGTTATTTGATATTATCTCATAATAATCACAGCAGCTATTAGGTTGATGCAAAACTTATTGCAGTTTTTGCCATTAAAAGTAATTTTCCTTACTTGTTCTCTTTTATGCTTACATTACTGTCTTTCCTTAGACTTCAATACTTTAAACAGATATATAACTTTTATTCAAATACAATTTCTTTGTTATAACTTTAAGAAAAGTTTTAAGTAGGCAAATTAACATTTGGCTTGACCTCCAACTATTACTACTTCAAGTTTCCCTCTTGCTGGTTAGTATTGCTTAAGATAAATCATGACACTTAAAGGATTCTGAAAAGTTTTCCTTATTGAGAGTTGAATTAGTCATAATTACCCATACAGAGAAAATTCTATGGAAAATTTATTGTATAATGAGGGGCTGAGATTAATACCTAAAACTACAGTTAATGACATTTACCCTAGGATTTTTAGCATAACATAAAAGCAATCTAAGAGAACGTGTTGCTATTTTAAAATGTGAACCGACATATGGAGATATTCAATCTGGGTTAAAAGGAAAAGAAATAGATTGAAAGAGAAAAACTGAGGTAGATGAGAGTTATTGCACATTCAGTATTTGATTTAATCCCATATTGAGTTCCATATGTTCACTTGAGAGGATCACAGAGAGCCAAGAATACAAAATACCTTTTTTTCCCACTAATTACTAAGGCATGGTTTTCAAAGCAGAAGCTCTTTTGCCCATCAACTTTAATCAGAATATTGGCATCTATTTTTTTGAAAATTTCCATCATCTTCTAATAACTGAATATTTAGAATATAACATTTTATTCCAACCAGGGAAGCTATTAGAAAAATTTTATGAAACCCTTCAACCTCAAAGAACTTGCAATTTTAATAAATAATTTAGATTCATTTTAAATATTTAAAGGACGATGAGTATTACTGTTTTTTAGAAAACTGTAAAAGTGATTTAAGTCAATATTTTAGTGCTCAATGGGTATAAAATTGTGATACAGATGCTAATAAAAGTAAGTAGGAGTAAATTCCCTTTTTTCTTTTTTTTTTTTTTTCTTTTTTTTTTTTTTTTGAGACGGAGTCTCACTTGGTCGCCCAGGCTGGAGTGCAGTGGCACGATCTTTGCTTGCTGGAAGTTCTGCCTCCGGAGTTCACACCATTCTCCTGCCTCAGCCTCCTGAGTAGTTGGGACTACAGGCGCCCGCCACCACACTTGGCTGATTTTTTTGTATTTTTAGTAGAGACAGGGTTTCACCAGTTAGCCAGGATGGTCTTGATCTCCCGACCTTGTGATCCGCCAGCCTCGGCCTCCTAAAGTACTAGGATTACAGGCGTGAGCCACCGTGCCCGGCCCCTTTTACTTAATTATGCTGATTTCAATTAAATATTTTATATTATAAGAAGATTCTTTGAAAATCAACAGGGCAGCCCACATGTTAGGACTTAAACGAAACAGCAGAAGCTTGTATATGAGGATCAAGCAGGGGAGCTAATAAAAACTTTGATATATTTGCCTTAGTTCTTTTGTTTACTGTTTTATTAAATAGTAGTACAGAAATAATTCTGGATATGTTATTTACAGAAACATTTATTTTTACTGGAGAAACATAAAAAATCTGTATTTCCCAAAAATGTGTATACTCTCACAATGATAGGCGGAATTCCTATATTTTTTTCTTTCTGACATGATTGTCTTCTTCCCACCCACTCCTGATACCCCTGCTTTTGAGGATAGCTCCATTGTCCTATTTCCTCAATAATCCAAGGGCACAATCTTAGCATTATTTTATGTACCATTAACTTAATACTTACCAGAAAATATTAAATGGGCACATGTACTGGAAGCTATGCTGCACACTATAGAGTTTTCCAGACATAGAATAAGTTCCTGGTGTCATGAGGATGATAAACAGAGAAAAAGAGACAAGGCTAAAAACTGATTAAAGCACAAAGGCCGATAATTAGAAAAATGTCAGTTTTTCTAACTCAGGGTTTTCTAATTATTTACTTAGATTTCATGGCTTTTCCTTTTTTTTCATTTTTAAAGAGAGTTGGTCATACAGTTTTAAAGTGTCTTTTGACTTCAGAATAAAGTTATGGCATATATTTTAAAATAAGTAAAGCATTAAAAAACTATTTCCTCAGTGTTTGTGCAAGCAAGTGAATATCTCAGTTCATCACAAGAGACATAAACTAGTATTTGAGTGCCTCCTATGTGTCAAGCATTACCTAAATATTTTCTCTTACATTATCTCATGAGATACCCATAGGAATCCTAGGAGAAAGTGTTTTGATAACCTTGCAAAATGTAATGGATAATGCCCTTTTCTGAGTGAAGTCTAAATGGGTTATTTTTTGAAGAATGATATAAAAGTTTCTGTTCCTGAAGAGATCTTTCAAGAGGTTATTTTGGAATTCTATTTTCTTCTACCTGAGATAATATTCGAATATTATCTTTAGCCTTCTACTGAAGATATTTTTCTTTTTTATTCCAAATGGTCAGAACCCATGAGTCCTTTTTATAACCAAACTTAATGAGGATTACTTGGGGATTCTTCAAAGCAAGGAGGTGATATTATCTTTTTCATTACCTCCTCTTGGGGAGAAAGGTTGGGCCAGGGTGATAAATAGTAGGTAATTCTTCATCTTATTGAGATATCTAGGATTCTTCTTGTTTCCCCTATTGTTTGATAAAACTAATAAAATTGTAAGCAAGTACAATTATTGCACAAAGCTGTCATAGGCATTTGAAATGATGACATGTTGAAAAGGAACAGAAAGAATCTTATTGTATACTGCTTGGGAAACAATAGTTAAAAGTTACTAGTTCCACAATTTTCAAGAACAGAATTTATTGTAAGATGGGAAATATTTTTTAAGCCCTAATTTGTAAAGGGGTATTTTATTTTTTTATACAGGTAGTTATTAATATTCCTACACACCACCTAACTTAATTAAGGCTTAGTCACATCATGAAGTATGACTGAGGTGACAAGTTGGAATCAAATTAAGACATATAACAATTTCATTTTTCTTTTTTGCTATAAGACTGACACCCATGAGTAAGAATTAATTACATGAAAAAGAAAGGAGAAGGAATTACAAAGGGAAAAACATATATGTAAGCTTCTATAAAGTCTGCAAACAATATAAAATACTTATATGTAGAAATCTGGATTAATCCACTTGAGAATTCTCTTTTCCTTGTTTTAAAGAGAAGGAAGCAAAAAAAAAAAAAAAAAAAAAAAAAGAGCAAATTTTATAAAATTTAAAAATTTTAAAAGTCTTTATTTTTTATTTCATTGATTTAAAAGGTGTTTAATAAGTATTCAAAGTCTAACTTAAGTTGAATATGTATAACCATTTCTGCTGATTTAATTCCAGTGTTCATTTTGCCCAACTCTACAAGCCTCAGCAATGTTACAAGACAAAGCACTTCCCCTCTTTATGGCAGCTCCCTGGCTGCCTCCTCTCCTCTTTAGAATGGTAGCATCATTCAAATGAGAGGAGTTTGCCAATATTCAATGATAATTGGAATGAATATTTCATACACTTAAAATTGAACTTTCAAAGTCTAATTGCTAGAAAGCACATACACTTAAATTTGATACTGTAATTAGATTACTTCAGCTGCAATTATAGGATGAAATGTGTGTCTGTGTTTGTGTGTGTGATTTTAATAGTCAAACTGTAAGTTATTTATGTAGAGATAATATTAAAAACTAATAGGAGAGATTAAAAGGTATTTATCATTAGTTTTCTGTGTATTTACCATAAACTAACAAGTAAAAGCTGCATATATTATTATTACTTACTTACAAGTAAAGGCTGCATATATATTATTAAAAATACAAACTAGAATTAGCTTTAAAAATTCTTTAAAATTATGTCCTCAATAAATTAAAGTTTGGAAGGCAGAGAAATGTTTAAAAAACATCGTATTTTCAACCATAGCAAAAGTTACTTCACTGTAAATTGGGATGAGCGGTATCCTAAATGTTTATTCTGAATGTTTTGTCTAATTACATAATCTATACATATAAATGTTAGATAATGTCTTCACCTTGGCATTGAATTAAAATGTTGATATTAAAGAATAATATTTTTGTTAAATGTATACACTTTGGCAAAGGAAATATTTTAGGTAAAGGGATAAAATGTATTTGGTGACATTGGTTATAGAAATACCAGAGCAATTTATAGAAATTGTTTATCACAATAAAAGATGTTTTAATAATGATGTAAACTCCTGCACTTGAGACTAACAACTTTAAAACCATGTCAGTTTCAAAGACTAGTTGGAAGTCTTTAAATTCTACTACTAAAAAGAATGGAAAATTTAAGAAATAAATATTCCACAGAAGACGAGAGACTTATAAAATGCTCCTTTATGTTAAGTCTTTTCTCCCTAAGGATAGGTTCTTTGCTTGCTTCAAAGTAAGACTTAGTGGTTACACTAAGACAGCTGGAAACAGATCAATATTTTGTTCTGCCCCTTCATCCTTGAAATTTTACTTTAATTTTCTAGTCTCTTTCCATTTATAACGATCAGAGAGGAGAAGGTACACATGGCTCTTTTGCAGACAGCCACTTGGATAACTGTTGTTGTAATTATTACCTGTGGCACAGCAATATGGTCTGGACATTCCACGAACATGTGGTCGCTATTTGGAAAGAGGCCTGCACTTCATCAATTGAAAGCCAGTGTCATATTAAGGACTTAATGAATAATGAATAAAGACCAGCATTCACAAGAGTTAAATTAAAAGTTGTTTTTTTTTTTTTCTTTTTACCATACAGAGCCTCTGTTTTGACTCAATATTTAATTAAATAAAGACTAGAATGATTGCTATAATAAAACACATTGTTAAAGCACATTGTAAAATATTATGGAAAAAACATTTCATCCATTTCTATTTTCATAATTTATATACCCATGAAAGTTACTCAGATTTCTCCCTTTATAGATCTTTTTGTCAGTAACTAACACTGTGTAGTTAGCTGCATACTAAATTGCTGTTGACTGCATGTAATAAATTGTTAGTTGTATCAATTTTTTAACCATGAAGTTTGGTTACATTTTTAATTTTACACAACATTTTTATTATTATTTTATTTAGCTTTCAATGTATTTGTTTTATTGTGCCAATTACTGGGAAGTCGAATCATTGCATGTCATAATATATTTTCTTTAAACATATCAGTAAATAATGGTGGGTGACTTTGGTAGAAAACAATTAAATATAGTCATCAGAAATACTTCTATTGAGCTGTTATGTTTTTTAGGAATTGTAAAACCCCATGGTCGAAGAAATAGAAACATTGTGTAAGGGAAAGTCAAAAGAAACTTTCATAAAAATTACTTTGTGTACGTTTGTGTGCGTGCATGTGTGGGCTGTGTGTGTACACGTGTGTGTGCGTGTGTGCACATGTGTATTTATTTTTAATGCCAGTCTTTAAAAAGCCTGGAAAATTATCTAGAGTTGTGAAAGGTTACTTTAATTAATATTGGTTTCAGTTATGATATTATTTCTACATTCTAAGTAAAATACTAAAATAGCAATAGAATTAATTTTTGTAAAACCATTTACAGCTACAGTTTTTCAAATTTGTGGAAGCCTAAGAGAATTAATTAACTAATACTATAAGATAAACAGTAAAGTGGCCATATTCTCAAAGAAAAATTCATAACAGTAGGAAAAAATAGGTAAAATTTAAATTTTGCAAAAGTAGGGAGTAATGGATGACTTTAAAGGTAAATAATAACAGCTAGAAATTAGTATCAGGGAAAATCCAAATGCAGATAACAATAAACTAATTCAGGTAGAATCAGATCTTCCTAAAAGAGTTTGAGAATAGTATTTTGGGAAGAAGATTTTTCATTGAATCAATTTGAATGATCAAATCCAAAGGATAATAAAGAAGTGTGTGTGTATACACACACATATATAAACATATGTATAAGCATATATGTTTATAAAAGATTGTGATGAATGCTATGAAGTAAGTCTACACAAAGAAGATGGGATAGGACATGCTAATGAAGACTGGGGGAGAGTTGCTTAGTCTGTTCAAGAATAACCTCATTTCTGTAACAACATTGGAGCAGATAACTAAAGAAGATGTTTCTTGTATCATATCTGGGAGAAAGTTCTAGTTCAAGGAAATTGCAAGTAAAACAAACCTGAGGTAAGCACAAGCTTCCATGACTGAGAATTGGCAACCAGAACAGAGTGTTTGGAATGGAATAAAAAGATAGGAAATAGTAAGAGGTGAGGTCAGAAAATTAAGAGAGAGATGTTGTTAAGAGACACAGAAAAAAATTTTTTTAGGCCATTGTATTGCTGTGTAGGGAAGGAAAGCCATAAGGCAATTTCAAGCAGAAAATTCCCCTGATTTGACTGAATTTTCAAAGGGTCATTTTGGCTGCTCAGTTGAGGATTTCCTTTAAAAGGACAAGGGTGAAAGCAAAAAGAGCCATCCAGAAAAAAATGCTATAATAATCCGAATAAGATATCATGGTAACTTGGATCACGATGCTCTCAGTAAAGGTATTCAGAAGTGACTAGACATTGGATATACTTTGAAGGTAGAATCAACAGTATTTAGTGACATAATACTTTGACATGGCATTTGGGAGAAAGAGTCTAAAAGAAGAGCAAAGAGAAAAACATAGGATAACTCCAAGTTTGTGATTCTGAGAAACTTAAAAAATAGCGTTACAAACGGAGGAGCAGGAGGAAGTAAATTTAGTTTTTGAATGTGTTATGTGTGAGATGTATAGTAGGTATGGCGGGGAGACACACAAAATAAGCTTTTGGATAATATGTCTGGAGTTCAAAAGTGAAGTCTAAAAAAGATTTTCAAACTTTTAAAATGTTGCTATATAGGGAATATCAAAGGTATAATTTTACTTGAGATCACATGCATACATACATGCAAACAAAATAATAGAAGCTTTCCAAAGAGAGAGCTCCAGATCAGTTTACATTAAGAAGGCAGTCAGTGAAAAATGGACTTAAAAAGAGCAACCAATGAGTTTGGAAGAGAAACTAAGTGAAGACAATGTGTAAAGGAGGAGAATCTTATCAACTGTGTCCAATGCACCTAATAAATCCAAGAAGATATGGACTAATAAGTGAATATTGAAGAAAACAGGCATCACCAGTGCCCTAGACACGAAGTGAAATGGCGGGATTGCAAGGTAAGAAAAAAGCCTGAATGTACAGAATTCAAGCCACAATAGCAAGAAAGGAATTAGAGACACATTTAGGCACTTCTTTCTAGTTGTGTTCTAGAAGAGAGCAAAGAAATCGAGTGATAGCTCGAGGGCAAGTATGATGACGGGTGGATTTGTTAAAGATGGGAAATGCTACAGCAAGTTTAATGCTGAAGGAAATAATCTGGTAGAGAAAAGTAAAATGATACATGAAGTACAACGGTCAGATGAGACAATTGTTCAAGTGTCATCCTGAATAAGTAGAAGATAATAAATGGGCTCATCAGCATAAGTGGAGGAGCTGGTGCCAGATTATATCACAAACGATTCATTCAAAATGAATCCATTCATTTATTCAACATGCTTACTAGGTGCTATTATTTTTTGCCATTATTGTGCTAGAAAGTAAGAATACAAAATTGAATAAAACAGGGCCCATATAATGAGCATTAAAATCCAGGGGAGATGGGCTTGACATTAATCTATTTTAATACATTTTTATTGAAAAGAAGTGCTCCACTAGAGGTTCAAAATATGTTGCTGTCATTAAAGACAAAATGTGTAAGTTCCAAGAGAATGGGTAAACATTGACGAATGAAGTTTTCAAAAAGGCCTCACAGAAAGTGATAATAAACATTCATCCCAAGTTTAAATGATGGAGAGACTATTGTAATCATAAAACATAGTAAACTCAAAGGCAGAGAGGTGTCACAGGTTTAATAGATCTGTAAATTATGTGAATGGCTTAGGGTGCATTTACTGTAGTTTAGCAGGAGAGGCCAATGGTGGTCACATTCAGGATTTTCTGTGTCTTGCTGAAAATGAAATTCCTCCTATGACTTTTGGGCTGAAATATAGGAGGGATTAAGAAAGCCTGTCACATTTCTTAGTTGGGTGACTAACTGGGTGAAAATCAAATTACCAGAATAAAAGTTTGAAGTATAGACATAAATTCAAATTGTATACTCTGAGTTTGGGATGCCTGTGTGAATCCTTCCTGTTGGAAAGTATATCGAGGTGGTAATGTGTAAAGGCACTCACAGGTGTACATTTAAGACTCAGATATGGTCAGGTACATAGCATCATCAGCAGGGGCTGATGCAAGTTTTACAGCACCAGAAGGAAGCCTGTACAATTTGTAGGCCCCTTAATAATCTATACATTCTAAAATACAATATTAAGTATAATTCCTAAAAATAAGCCCTATATAAATGAGGTTTTCTGAAGCTTATACTGTATTAGTGACCTAGTAAATCTTTTCATGAGCAGGAGCTGTTGTAGGGAAAGATAAAGTTATGGACCTAGAAGGGAATACCCAGGTTAAAGAGACGAGGGAGAAGAAAAGAAGACGAACATCTTGAGAGTAAGATTTTAAGTGTCCTCACCACACAAACACATAATGGCAACTAATGGTGGGGATGATGTATTAATTAATTTGATTGTGGTAATAATTTCACAATGACTTTTTATGGAGAATCATCAAGTTGGGCACCCCAAATGTACACAACTTCTATTTGTCAGTCATATACCTAAATAAAACTGAATAAAAATAGCAATCAATGTAAAAGGAACTGAGGTAAAAGATCAAGAAAGAGCAGTCAAGGAGGAAATAATATAAAGAATTCAAGGAAGGAGAGGATTCCCATAGGAATGTAGGTTCATACTGTATTAAATGTTATGGAGTCTTAAGGATACGTAAGTAATTATTTTGTTATTAAGTGATTTATTAAATGAGTTGTTTATATAATTTGTAAGAAGATAAGATGAAAAAATAATTATTATTTAAAAATGCTGTCTGACAGATAACTCTTATTTTGGGGCAAGATTTAACAAATTTTCTAGACAAAGAATCACAAAAGGTAACACATTTGAAACATACTGTCACTGCATCCTAAATTCATATCTAAATAATGAGTTATTTTTATAGACCTGGACACCAAAACTTCAGCAAATATATTATTTTAAATAAACCTTGAGTCACATGTACATAAGTAAGCTTCAAATAATAATTGGTTGTTTTTACTTCAGTGCAGTAAAAATATTGGTGCAACGTAGATAAAACTTGTAAAATACTACATTCATAGCATCTCATTATACTTAAAATAAAACTATCGACTCTCTTTTGAATATTTCAAAATGGATGTCAAATATTAAAATTATATAATCATCATAAAATAACTTTTTATTCAAAAGTTTCATTTTCATTCTGTCAATGTATCTGTCATCAATTAATAGACCAAAGTGTGCTTGAACAGAATGTAAAACAGGATAAAAATTGTTCTCACTTTTCAAAGTTTGTGTGTGTGTGTGTGTGTGTGTGCACGTGCATGCACGTGAATCTGTGTGATTATGCAAAAGATAAAAGGTTTTCTTGAAAGTGTTGAGGCAGCTGCACTCTTTTCAGACTGATTCCTTTTTCATGAATACAAAAGTAGAATTTAACTTATCATTGTACTCAAGGGCTTATTTTATAAGCAATATAAAAGCAGCTGGGAAAATGATTTTGTTACTTTTAGCATGGTTAGGTAATTAAAATTTTCTGGATTAAAGATATTTGAGTGTTGTCTATGTTGCTGATGATAGCTCTTACTAATGATATTAGTACCGTAATTTTCCAATTTCAAATGTTAAGTATTTTTGTGTGGTTAAATGATTTTGTTGAGTCATATGGATAAATTAAGTATGAAATTGAAGCCATGTACATTTTCAGGAAATTTTGCTCTTGTACTTCAAGCTGAACAATACTTCCATAGCATCTCCCCACACATTTTTTTCTGTTGCTTTTTTTTTTTTTTTTTGGCAAAGGAAATGCAGGGGAAGGAGAAAGGATCACTAAGTGGTACCTTCCTCTTGTCACCATAGTAACAGGAAAATGTAATTATGCAAAAAAGAAGAAATATTGCAAGGCAATAGAAGAGAAACACAACTGGATGAAGAAACTGATGTTAAGGCTGAAACGCACACTGAGAGGTCAAATACCTAATTCCTTCATGGTCAGGAAATATTTCATTCAAGTCTTTCATAAAAAACTGAAGTTAAAAAATACTACTTTAACTTCTGATGATTTCTAGAAATGAAAATTCAACTTTGCTCTCTGTAATCATTTATTCAAATGTGCACTTACATTATTAATGCAGATTATTAGCATTTATTAGTAGTCAAAGTTACCTTGAATCTTTGTAATATTTTCAAATAGACCTTAAAAATAGCAGTTGTCCTGATAATCTCCATTTTTCTGAACAAAATAAAGAGTTGTTTCTTTGCATTCACACATGCAAGTTAATTTTTCCTTTTGTTTTGTTACTTTTTCTTTGAATTCATTGTATTTGTAGACTATAATTAGAATAGTGATCCCAAGTTTTATTTATTTCAAATGAAAATTAATAACTTAAATAACAATGATGTTCAGCCAAGGTTTATTTGACACAATTTTTGTGTGTATATTGTATCGATCTCACTTGGAGGAAGAAATAATAGTACTACATTAAGAAGAAGTTTCAACTTTCTTTGGAACTATGAAAGCTGACAATTAACTTCCTTCACACTTTCTCAAAAAAAAAAAAAAAAAAAAAAACTAAAATAACCACATATGGATCAAAAGAGAAAACAAGTAAAATCAATGTGCCTATATTCTATGCCCTAACATTTAAACAAGGCAGATAATCAAGTTTCAAAGTACAAGTTTTAAATTGCAAGTTTTAATTTCCATGTATGTTGGGATATACAAATCTCTGACCATTAGAGTTACCAGGGAAGTCCAAATCAGAGTAAAGAGTTAAACAGGGAAGAGGCAGAATAGAGGAAAGAGCAGAGTCCTGAAGAGAAACAGAAAATATTAATCAGGGTTATCCTAAGAAAGAGACGTTTTCACATGAGTGTGAAATTATTAAAGACAGGCCAGAGATCTGCTGGATCAAAGAACATACTACTGAAATTGTCTGACAGGTACTGTAGGAAGTTAAGTTGGAGAACACGGTGTTCCTTAGAGGCATGATATTCATAGTAAAATAAAAGTGCCACCAAACTACAACAATATCAAGGACTGAGAATAAATCTGATAAGCCAAGAAGCATGTATTAATGGAACACACATAGAGGTGAAAAGAGAATTGGACATACCAAAACTAAGAATCACATTGGTTACCCAAAGCCTTCTACACCTCTCCTCCCCGCTCAGACTGAACTGATTATTGTCTTAAGAAAATCCAATGCAAATGACTATGAATTGAAAAAAACATAGTTCTCATTTTAAAAACAGTGCAAGGGATAAGGTTGGAAGATGGCCGAATAGGGACAGCTCCAGTCTCCAACTCCCAGCACGAGCGACACAGAAGACCGGTGATTTCTGCATTTTCAGCTGAGGAGCGCAGCTCATCGCCAGCAACGGATCAAAGCTGGACGGAGAATGACTTTGACGAGATGAGAGAAGAAGGCTTCAGTCCATCAAATTTCTCAGAGCTAAAGGAGGAATTATGTACCCAGCGCAAAGAAACTAAAAATCTTGAAAAAAAAGTGGAAGAATTGACGGCTAGAGTAATTAATGCAGAGAAGGTCATAAACGAAATGAAAGAGATGAAAACCATGACACGAGAAATACGTGACAAATGCACAAGCTTCAGTAACCGACTCGATCAACTGGAAGAAAGAGTATCAGCGATTGAGGATCAAATGAATGAAATGAAGCGAGAAGAGAAACCAAAAGAAAAAAGAAGAAAAAGAAATGAACAAAGCCTGCAAGAAGTATGGGATTATGTAAAAAGACCAAATCTACGTCTGATCGGGGTGCCTGAAAGTGAGGGGGAAAATGGAACCAAGTAGGAAAACACTCTTCAGGATATCATCCAGGAGAACTTCCCCAACCTAGTAGGGCAGGCCAACATTCAAATCCAGGAAATACAGAGAACACCACAAAGATACTCCTCGAGAAGAGCAACTCCAAGACACATAATTGCCAGATTCACCAAAGTTGAAATGAAGGAAAAAATCTTAAGGACAGCCAGAGAGAAAGGTCGGGTTACCCACAAAGGGAAGCCCATCAGACTCACAGCAGATCTCTCGGCAGAAACTCTAGAAGCCAGAAGAGAGTGGGGGCCAATATTCAACATTCTTAAAGAAAAGAATTTTAAACCCAGAATTTCATATCCAGCCAAACTCAGTTTCATAAGTGAAGGAGAAATAAAATCCTTTACAGATAAGCAAATGCTTAGAGATTTTGTCACCACCAGGCCTGCCTTACAAGAGACCCTGAAGGAAGCACTCAACATGGAAAGGAACAACCGGTACCAGCCATTGCAAAAACATGCCAAAATGTAAAGACCATCGAGGCTAGGAAGAAACTGCATCAACTAACGAGCAAAATAACCAGTTAATATCATAATGGCAGGATCAAGTTCACACATAACAATCTTAACCTTAAATGTAAATGGACTAAATGCTCCAATGAAAAGACACAGACTGGCAAACTGGATAAAGAGTCAAGACCCATCAGTCTGCTGTATTCAGGAGACCCATCTCACACGCAGAGACATACATAGGCTCAAAATAAAGGGATGGAGGAAGATTTACCAAGCAAATGGAGAACAAAAAAAAGCAGGGGTTGCAATCCTAGTCTCTGATAAAACAGACTTTAAACCATCAAAGATCAAAAGAGACAAAGAAGGCCATTACATAATGGTCAAGGGATCAATTCAACAGGAAGAGCTAACTATCCTAAATATATATGCACCTAATACAGGAGCACCCAGATTCATAAAGCAAGTCCTTAGAGACTTACAAAGAGACTTAGACTCCCATACAATAATAATGGGAGACTTCAACACTCCACTGTCAACATTAGACAGATCAATGAGACAGAAAGTTAACAAGGATATCCAGGAATTGAACTCATCTCTGCAGCAAGTAGACCTAATAGACATCTATAGAACTCTCCACCCCAAATCAACAGAATATACATTCTTCTCAGCACCACATCGTACTTACTCCAAAATTGACCACGTAATTGGAAGTAAAGCACTCCTCAGCAAATGTACAAGAACAGAAATTATAACAAACTGTCTCTCAGACCACAGTGCAATCAAACTAGAACTCAGGACTAAGAAACTCAATCAAAACCGCTCAACTACATGGAAACTGAACAACCTGCTCCTGAATGACTACTGGGTACATAACGAAATGAAGGCAGAAATAAAGATGTTCTTTGAAACCAATGAGAACAAAGATACAACATACCAGAATCTCTGGGACACATTTAAAGCAGTGTGTAGAGGGAAATTTATAGCACTAAATGCCCACAAGAGAAAGCAGGAAAGATCGAAAATTGACACTCTAACATCGCAATTAAAAGAACTAGAGAAGCAAGAGCAAACACATTCAAAAGCTAGCAGAAGGCAAGAAATAACTAAGATCAGAGCAGAACTGAAGGAGATAGAGACACAAAAAACCCTCCAAAAAATCAATGAATCCAGGAGTTGGTTTTTTGAAAAGATCAACAAAATTGACAGACCACTAGCAAGACTAATAAAGAAGAAAAGAGAGAAGAATCAAATCGACGCAATTAAAAATGATAAAGGGGATATCACCACCGACCCCACAGAAATACAAACTACCATCAGAGAATACTATAAACACCTCTACGCAAATAAACTGGAAAACCTAGAAGAAATGGATAATTTCCTGGACACTTACACTCTTCCAAGACTAAACCAGGAAGAAGTTGAATCCCTGAATAGACCAATAGTAGGCTCTGAAATTGAGGCAATAATTAATAGCCTACCAACCAAAAAAAGTCCAGGACCAGATGGATTCACAGCTGAATTCTACCAGAGGTATAAGGAGGAGTTGGTACCGTTCCTTCTGAAACTATTCCAATCAATAGAAAAAGAGGGAATCCTCCCTAACTCATTTTTTGAGGCCAATATCATCCTGATACCAAAGCCTGGCAGAGACACAACAAAAAAAGAGAATTTTAGACCAATATCCCTGATGAACATCGATGCAAAAATCCTCAATAAAATACTGGCAAACCGGATTCAACAACACATCAAAAAGCTTATCCACCATGATCAAGTGGGCTTCATCCCTGGGATGCAAGGCTGGTTCAACATTCGCAAATCAATAAACATAATCCAGCATATAAACAGAACCAAAGACAAGAACCACATGATTATCTCAATAGATGCAGAAAAGGCTTTTGACAAAATTCAACAGCCCTTCATGCTAAAAACGCTCAATAAATTCGGTATTGATGGAACGTACCTCAAAATCATCAGAGCTATTTATGACAAACCCACAGCCAATATCATACTGAATGGGCAAAAACTGGAAAAATTCCCTTTGAAAACTGGCAGAAGACAGGGATGCCCTCTCTCACCACTCCTATTCAACATAGTGTTGGAAGTTCTGGCTAGGGCAATTAGGCAAGAGAAAGAAATCAAGGGTATTCAGTTAGGAAAAGAAGAAGTCAAATTGTCCCTGTTTGCAGATGACATGATTGTATATTTAGAAAACCCAAAATCTCCTTAAGCTGATAAGCAACTTCAGCAAAGTCTCAGGATACAAAATTAATGTGCAAAAATCACAAGCATTCTTATACACCAATAACAGACAAACACAGAGCCAAATCATGAATGAACTTCCATTCACAATTGCTTCAAAGAGAATCAAATACCTAGGAATCCAACTTACAAGGGATGTAAAGGACCTCTTCAAGGAGAACTACAAACCACTGCTCACTGAAATAAAAGAGGACACAAACAAATGGAAGAACATACCATGCTCATGGATAGGAAGAATCAATATCGTGAAAATGGCCATACTGCCCAAGGTTATTTATAGATTCAATGCCATCCCCATCAAGCTACCAATGAGTTTCTTCACAGAATTGGAAAAAACTGCTTTAAAGTTCATATGGAACCAAAAAAGAGCCCGCATCTCCAAGACAATCCTAAGTCAAAAGAACAAAGCTGGAGGCATCATGCTACCTGACTTCAAACTATACTACAAGGCTACAGTACCCAAAACAGCATGGTACTGGTACCAAAACAGAGATATAGACCAATGGAACAGAACAGAGTCCTCAGAAATAATACCACACATCTACAGCCATCTGATCTTTGACAAACCTGCGAGAAACAAGAAATGGGGAAAGGATTCCCTATTTAATAAATGGTGCTGGGAAAATTGGCTAGCCATAAGTAGAAAGCTGAAACTGGATCCTTTCCTGACTCCTTATATGAAAATTAATTCAAGATGGATTAGAGACTTAAATGTTAGATCTAATACCATAAAAACCCTAGAAGAAAACCTAGGTAGTACCATTCAGGACATAGGCATGGGCAAAGACTTCATGTCTAAAACACCAAAAGCAATGGCAGCAAAAGCTAAAATTGACAAATGGGATCTAATTAAACTAAAGAGCTTCTGCACAGCAAAAGAAACTACCATCAGAGTGAACAGGCAACCTACAGAATAGGAGAAAATTTTTGCAATCTACTCATCTGACAAAGGGCTAATATCCAGAACCTACAAAGAACTCAAACAAATTTACAAGAAAAAAACAAACAACCCCATCAAAAAGTGGGCAAAGGATATGAACAGACATTTCTCAAAAGAGGACATTCATACAGCCAACAGACATATGAAAAAATGCTCATCATCACTGGCCATCAGAGAAATGCAAATCAAAACCACAATGAGATACCATCTCACACCAGTTAGAATGGCGATCATTAAAAAGTCAGGAAACAACAGGTGCTGGAGGGGATGTGGAGAAATAGGAACACTTTTACACTGTTGGTGGGATTGTAAACTAGTTCAACCATTATGGAAAACAGTATGGCGATTCCTCAAGGATCTAGAACTAGATGTACCATATGACCCAGCCATCCCATTACTGGGTATATACCCAAAGGATTATAAATTATGCTGCTCTAAAGACACATGCACACGTATGTTTATTGCAGCACTATTCACAATAGCAAAGACTTGGAATCAACCCAAATGTCCATCAGTGACAGATTGGATTAAGAAAATGTGGCACATATACACCATGGAATACTATGCAGCCATAAAAAAGGATGAGTTTGCATCCTTTGTAGGGACATGGATGCAGCTGGAAACCATCATTCTTAGCAAACTATCACAAGAACAGAAAACCAAACACCGCATGTTCTCGCTCATAGGTGGGAACTGAACAATCAGATCACTTGGACTCAGGAAGGGGAACATCACACACCGGGGCCTATCATGGGGAGGGGGGAGGGGGGAGGGGGGAGGGATTGCATTGGGAGTTATACCTGATGTAAATGACGAGTTGATGGGTGCAGCAGACCAACGTGGCACAAGTATACATATGTAACAAACCTGCACGTTATGCACATGTACCCTACAACTTAAAGTATAATAATAATCAATAAAATAAAAAAAAATAAAATAAAAAAAAATAAAACAGTGCAAGAAGAAAAAATAATCAAAACTTTTCAGTAGATAAATATATTCCCTCTCTAACACATGCACATACACTGAAATATGATGGAAAGAAAAACTGGATCTTCATACTCATTTGAATACAAGTAATTTAACCAACACTGAAGAAAGGAGAGAACATTAAAATCAGAAATTCACAATGTCAAAACACGCATGACAAGACAGAAAGATAAGAAATGATTGCTGATAAAACTCAGAAAAGAGATGAAAGAAAAAGATAAAATTCTCTCCAAAATGAGGCCTGAATTACATTGCGTCCAATGAAGAAGAGAGATGAGTGAACTTACAGTAAGGAATACACAAAATAGAACAAAAGTACAATTCCCTTTATCTCATTCTTTAATAAATCCTCTCCAATAAGGCTGTGCCCCTGTGCTTTTCCATTAAACAAATTTTTTCAAGAGCATCAATCACCCGCACACTGGTAATTCCACTGGATCGTCTCTTTCCTTCTGGGAAATCAGCAGCATATAACACAAGTGATCACTGTCTTCTCATTAATATTCTTATATTTGCACTTTGGCTTTAAGAGTGCCACACTTTGTTGGTTTTCCCCCTACCTCTCTATTTATTCTCAGTCTTATTTCTGGTTCCTTCTCTTGACCTGCAAACCTTGGGTAACCCCAGAGCTCAGTCCCTAGGTGTCATATTTTATTTGCACATAATTCATTTGTTGATCTCAATAGTCTTGTGATTTTCATTAATATTTATTCACTGACAAGTATTAAATGTGTATGTCCAATCTTGTAGTTTTCCCTGAACTGCAGTCATTAAAGGGGTCTCTGAGAAAGGTGTAAAAAGTTTATATTCCCCACGGAAGATAAAAATTTAATATCCTCCACTATTGTGGAAGTTTATGTGGACTATTATGGTTTTATCTTTCTCTATTAAACTTCATCATCATTTCACATTGTATGTGTTTAATTATTTATTTATTCGCTGTCTGTCTTCACAAATGTAAACTCCATATGTCTAGCGCCTAGAGCTGTGTTTCATACATACTATGAGTTCAAAAAACAGTTTTTGAATAGCAAATGAATGAGTGATTAATAAATCACCATCACTCAACAGTGAGTTAAAATCCTATATTTCTTCAATAGGTATATTATTAATACACATAATTTACCGCCATATAAAGATTAATTGAATATGTAAAATATTATTTGTGAAGGTGGTAGTTTAATTACTTTCTGTAAGATACTTTGGAAAAAGATTAATATTAAATTATTCTGATTTTAGATTCATGTTTCTAGTAAGGTGTACATGATTATATGTTTGGCTAATGTACCCTGGATGTTTTAATTTTAGATTGATTAGGCTGCATTTAGTTTTATTAAGGAAAAAAAATCACTTTTTTCTTCGGGTGACTAATTTTGAAAAGAACCATGTGTTTTACTTCTAGATTCACCTATTGCTTTCCTACAGTGCCCGTATGATCCATTAATTTTTAACAAGTCACATGTCACATTCCAGTAATTATATACTTAGAATTTTGCATTACATTTTAAAAGGTAATATTATTTTCTATGTAATGGTTATTATCATTGGCATAAACACAGGTAGAAAGACTTTATAATTAAAAAAAATTTCCCATTTATTATAAGGCTGAAAGGCATAAAGTTAACATTTGCAATTATTTTTGTGTGTTTTGTTTCACTGATTGATGAGGGCTTTAATTATCCTGTTCTTGGTCATGAGGGAATCTCTCATAAATGCTGTTATATTTCAAATATGTGTGTGTGTGTGTGTGTGTTTGTGAAAGAAACACAGAAATGTATAAGTGGTTCCTAAACTCATCCAGTTCATTGATTCACAATAAATAGATTGGAAGCCTTTGTCAATGCTGTCAGTACCCTGCCTATATCCTCTTAATTATGCCTCAATGCACAGCAGCTAGACTTCCAAATGCCAACAAGTGCAGTTCTTTGCCCATAGGCTTTCTCTAGCCACTAGCCCTGCTTTGCTTCATCACGTGGCAATCCAGAAGTGCCAGGAAACTAACAATTTCAGAATCAACCTTAAATAGATGACTGATGAGAGTTGGGATTCTACATACTTAAAGGGGAAGCGGAGTAGAAAATCCAGAGGTGTATATTTTACACTGCTCTTAGATGTATCTGAAGGAAGCAAGCTCCAGATACACGGTGATACTTTAATTGATAGAGACATTGATTTTTTCCCTTTTCCTACCTTGCTTCCCCCACCTACTTAATGTGCTATCTGGGATTGGTTCCTTGACTCATTTCTTCTTCCTGCTGTAATACATTACCACGAATATAGTGCTTAAAACAATGCAAATTTATTATCTTAGAGTTCAGCAGGTCAGAACCCCCAAATCGATGCTACTGGATCAAATTCAAGATGAGGGCATGATTGGTTGTTTCTGGAGGCACTAGCAGAGTATCTATTACCTTGATAGCCCCCTGCCAACCACTTATAAGGACCATTGTGATTGCATTTAGCCCACTTAGGTAGTTCAGGATAATCTCCCCATTCCATAATCTTTAATTAAATCAGAACTGAGAAGTCTCATTTCCCAAGACAGGACACCTTCATAGGTTCAGGGATTAAGTTATGCATACTTTTGAGTAAACATTGTTCAGCCTGACACACATCTCAAATAAATTAAAGGCACTTGAGACCTTGCTTCAGGTCCTTCTTGATACCGATACCTCATCTAGAATGGTGTAACATATTGAATAGAAATTTACTAAATTAAAAAAACTTAGGAACAGAAAGTTTCTCATTTTTCAGTACAGTTTATGCCAAGAATCTTTGATTTTGGGTGACAGTTTTCTAATAATTCTGGTAATTTTTGTATAAACAGTGAAAATGCAAAAACAAGAATTTCCTTGTACAAGAGTTCCTTCGTAGCATTTTTGGAATAGTGTAAGGGGGAGGAAGTGCTATGTTAACATTTGTTCTATCAAACTTCATAGATAGATTTCTGTCATTAAATTTAATTAGCTTTCAGAATCCAAAGCTACAATTCAAACTCTGGTAAAATTTTAGAAAGGAAACAACATAATATTAATAGAAAAAACAATACAAATAATAAAGTAAATATATATGGAATAGTTACTATATGCAACACAAACTATTAGTGCTTTCTATGCATTATATTATTTGATAAGTAACAATAACTTAAGGTGGAAATTATATTATTTATATTTTCCAAATGAGAAAATAAGTGTTAAGGAACTTTCCTAATTCACATGACTTGGGAAAAAAATGTGTTGTTCCATAAAACACATTTGTGAAGAGTACTAGTGAAGTTCATATGTTGAGGAAAATACATTCCATGAGAGATGGGATTCTGTGCTAAGGACCAAAAATGACAGCGAGAAAACCTGTTATGTTCAAATAACTGCATATAGTTCAGTGTGAGGAGGGATGTAGGTAATAAAGAACCATGAGGCTAGAAAGTGCAGCAGAGAGCAGATTCTAATCTAAATGGTCCTTTCTATTATACCTAGTGAGGAATATGAATTCATTAAAATAATTCAGTGAGAAGATGAAATAATGCCATTTGGATGCTGAGGATAACACATTTTGCAGAATGGTAAATGACTTGTAATGACACAAACCTAAAAATTATTCAGTCAAGAGACAATAGTCACAGAGAAAGAAAGTAGTATTGGGGAATAAAAAAAGAATCATGTCATGAGGTAATTAAAAATGTAAAATTGACTGTTCTTGATTAAAAGTTAGCACAGATCAGTCATAATATGGCACATCATGAAAGGAAATGTGGAGAAAAGAGTGGAGGTTGTGAATGAAGATGAGGGTGACATATTTTTAGATGCCTTTGATAAATCCACATGGAAGGTGTGGTTCCAGATCTTATGAGAGAAGTCTAGAACAGAAGTGTAAAATCAGAAGATGTTGGCATTTAATAAGAATAGATGACGTAGGAATAGATGAGATGCCCAAAGAGAGAGTGACTATTATATTGCATGAATGTAAGACAGAGTCTAAGACAGATCTATGAAAGGTTTCAATGCTAATACTTTAGTACAAGAAGTTTCCCCTACATAGGTTGAGAGTGAGTTAGAAGAAAAATCAAGAGAATTTATGTGTTGGTGAATCATGGGGACAGAGGTTAAGTGGATGAGGCAATGGAGTCAATGATTACTGCTATTTCTCTAAAGAATTTTTACTTCAAAGTGCAGGAGAAAGCTAATGTTGAAGATGAAGTTAGCTAAGGGATAAGGGAGAGGGTTTTTTTTTTTTTAAATATAAAAATAACATGGAATTTTGAGTTGTGAATAGTGAAAGAGATAAGCACAAAGAGAGAAGCAGAAAATACAATATGTGGCAGGTATAAAACTTAGTACAAGCTTTAATGCAATATCGGTAGAAGATATGGATAGAATTGTGAATAAAGGTAGAGCTATTACTCTTACTACTGCATTTAGTATGTCTTCAAATGTTTGAATGCCATTACGTCTCAGGTTTGTGTTAGATATTTCAGATATAAACGTTTAAAAAGAAGAAAGAGTTTGATTATATTGATGGAAATGTTAAATAAACAAAATCATTAGTAAGATAATAAATAATAAAGGAACAATGCATTATCAAAAGTTAATCCTGTGAAACATAGAACTTGTTAGGGATATCAGGAGCCAGTAATGGGTCTGTCATTTAAATTTGGGTATTATTCAATAAACAGAAGACATAAGGCAAGAGACTGGGTCACTTACATATCTGAGGAAAGCATATCTCAAGCACAGATATGGGTATGGCAGAGGCCCTTAATGAGGAGCCCATGTGCCTGGAGCAGAGAAAAAAAAATGGAAAGTAGAACCTGAGTTGGGGAAAATGAAGAGGGGCCAAGATCATGTAGGGCCCTTGGAACTTTAAAAGACTTTGGCTACTACTCGGATTGAAATGGAAAATCACTCGATGATTTTAGAGGAACATATAATCTTATTTGTATTTTAACAGAATCACACTCACGGAGAAAGGCTGGATAGAGAAAGACCAGACTTGTGGTTCCAATGGTAATCTAGATGAGAGATGCTGGTGTCCCAGACTAGGGAAATAGAGGTGGTGATAATAAGAAGTGGTATTCTGGATAGATTTAGAAAGGTTTGAGAAAAGGGGAAAAGAAAGAAACGCTTATCTGGAAACAAATAGTTATCAAGCATGGGGACAGAACAAACTAAGTAAATTTAGTATGATTGGAATGTAGGAATAAAGGTTTGTTTGTGATTTGTACTAGAAATTTAAAGTGAGTGCAATCTGCATAACTTCATATTTTCCTCCAGACACCTTCAATGCAGGGAACAGGCTCAGAGTAAAGTGAGAGCTGCATTTAACCAGGTTTGTGGTTTCACCAAGTAAGTACTCTGTGACAAGTGTGTAGAGTCAATTTATATGTGAGGATGTGATTTTAATAACTGGCCATGTATTTAAGCTGCATATAGAGAGAAGAGAGCACACCAAGACTTCAGAGACAGCAAACATCAATTGAATTGATGTATTAGAGGCCCTGGGGTGGTCACATGGTCAAAAGATTGTTAGCATGAGACAGTAGAGGGAGTTATGCAAAGATATGATGTTATAAATAGAGTGTGGATAAATGGCATGGTGATATTACCTAAGGAGGACTTCAGGCAGAGAATGGAGACAGATGTAAAGAGAAACACTGCACACATAAGAGGGGGTAAAGAGCAAAGAAGAGTAACATATGCTGACATGTTTTAAGATTTGGTCTTTACCAGGCTGAGAGTGAAGTAACTGATTTTGAGAAGAATGACCCATGTATGAAATACTTGCTAAAGTGGTGTAAAAACAGAACACATGAGGTTTTGCTATCTAGTGCCAGATGTTTAATCTAGATCAGTTACCTTGACTTTAATGTAGTATCAGTTTGGCTGAATATGCAATTTATCTTCCCTATCATTTTCTGAGTACTGATGAAGGTAAGGCAAATATTTACCTTAATCCATCACTTTTGAGATTGCTAAGTGTAGGATATGAAATGAGAGCTCATGCAGATGTCCTGGATGGCCTGATTATGCAAGCAGACAGAGGTGTTTCCACAGGGTGAAGACATAATGATCTAGACACGAATCTGGTGGTGGCAGTAGGATGCTGATAAGATATCCTGCACATATGTGAAATGTGAAAGAATGAGCTCGATCCCAGAGAGGGCCTCTTAAGAGAGGCTAGAATTCACTTAAGACAGAGAAATGAATGGAGAACAAGTTACCCTGTGAAAGAAGCTGACGATGTAATGCAGTTTAATGATTATGAGAGCAGGATTCCATAGAGGATGGATTTTCTGGAATGAATGTTTGTGTCCCTTCGAAATTCATATGTTTAATTCTAACATCCAGTGTTATGGTGTTTAAAGCTGAGGCCTTTTGGATGTAATTAGGTCATAAGGATGGAGTCCTCCTAAACATAAATAATGCCCTTATAAATGTAGAGACCAGAGAGCCACTAGATGCTTCTCTTCCTGCCATGTGAGGATACAAGTAGAAGTTGGCATTCTTCACCCTGAAAGAGCGTCTACACCGGAACACAATCATATTGGCACCTTGAACTCAGATTTCCAGGCTCCAGAACTGTGAGAAATAAATGTTAGTTGTTTAAGTCACCCAGTCTATGGTATTTGTTACTGCAACCTGAACTAAGACAGTGAATAATGTAACTTGATGTTGACTCACAGAGAATCACACTTTATTTAGTCACATAGCCCTAACCAGGAAGAAGACCCCAATAATTAATAAGTAAAGATATGTGTGTATCCATTTCTCCTCTGTTCACAAGTGTGGTTGAACACGATGCAAGGTTTATGGCCCAGTTTGTAGGGATGGAGGTTATGCCAGAAATAACCGATATAAAATATCTATATGAATTCCTGGTTTGTGTGTGTGAGGGGTAGGGGGTAGGAGGGAATTAGGAGAGGGGGTGGACTCTTATTTTATATATTATCTGAAAAATAAGAAAAGGTTTTGCTTTTTTATTTTTTTCTTCTTCTGTGAATAAAAACATGGAATAAAATGGTAAATCTATTCAGATAGTTTCAATAATTCTCACAACGTAAGTTACCATTCATCTTTTCATTAACTCAACAAACATTTATTAGGCATCTATTATGTTCCTTAAATAAAGCTAAGGATTAAGGAGAGGGGTATATTAAGCTGAATCATATGGCATTTTCGTTTTTACTAAGCAAAAAATAGCTGAAAAGTGGTAAAATCATATAATTCAATACAGTAAAAGGTATAATCTTATATTATTCTGTTTTCATGCTGCTGATAAAGACATATCTGAGACTGGGAAGAAAAAGAGGTTTAATGGATTTATTATAGTTCTACATGGCTGGGGAGGCCTCACAATCATGGCAGAAGGCAAGGAAGGGCAAGTCACGTCTTATATGGATGTTGTCAAGCAAAGAGAGAGAGCTTGTGCAAGGAAATTCCCACTTTTAAAACCATCAGATTTCGTGAGACTCATTTACTATCATGAGAACAGTGCGGAAAAGACCTGCCTTCATAATTCAATCACCTTCCACCTGGTTCCTCCTATGACAGGTGAGGATTGTGGGAGTTGCAATTCAAGATGAGATTTGGGTGGGGGCATAGTCAAATGATAGCAAATGTCTTCCACCAAAAATCTCAGAATTCAGTGTACAATTTTTAAAAAGGAACAATATTATGAAATATAGAGTGATAAATGTTATGCTGCTCAAAGATTTTAGGAGGATTTCCTTCTCAGATTATTGTAATACATAATACATTATTGTAATATGTACAATGCATTGATTGAACGGGACTAAGACCACAGATATAAAACATGGACATTTTAAATTCACATCTCAAATAATGCCTGAGTTTTCATAGTTATGTGCTGACAAAAAACTGACAACAAAACTTGGGAATCTTTACAAAACCAGTAGTACACTGCTACTTGTTAGAAGTTTGACATCCTTTGATGATCATGCTTTAACAGAAACAAAATCAAGCAATATTTGTAAATCCATAAAATTTCATTTAAAGAGATAAATCAGAGATATATTTTAGACAGAAGGGCTCTGTGTTTGGCCAATAGGTATTTAGGAGTGAAACAGATATGAGTATATGCACATGCTTTGCCCATACTATATAGAAATTCTGCTTCTCCTTCTGTTTATGTGTTTATCTATCTTGTCTCTGTTCCTATTTCTGTCTCTTCTCCATAATGAACACTATTTCTTCTCTTTAACATATCAACTAGTATGGACTTGCATCTTCTGAGAAAGAAAAAAAAATAATTGATTTCCAATAAAACAAACACAAGACAACTGTTCTTCTGCTCTATATGTAACAATGTTTATCTTAGAAGTATAAAGTAAGGTGAAAGGAAAAGCCTAATCAATGGAAGTTGGAAGCTAGGAAGTAAAAAACAAAACCAAACAAAAACATTAGAATTATGGAATATGTGTTACTTTGTATCATTTGGTACCCTCAAATATATTTCTATATGACTTTTTATTATTACTGGTATAAACAACTTTTATCCCTCTTTTATTTTTAATATGTATTCTATATATGGCCTTCACTCTACAAAAAAAGATGTCTGTTTTTACCTCTTCTTTCTTTTGAAGCAGTTCTACAGGTGAGTAAAGAAACTTTTTGTCTCATTACATTTTGATTTTGAACATATTCCCTCCTCAAATTAATTAATTTATTCCACCAGAGGGAAAACTCCATAAATAGTAGAAGGGAGGGAGGAACAGCTGATGTAGTCAACTCAAGACAAAATTCTGTAAAAATGAGAGCTTTATTAAGGGTCCATTACTTTTTTGAAAATAAAATAATTTTCAGATATTGGAAGTAAAATGATAACGATAACTTTTTTTTCTCTTTCAAAAGAGCCTAAAATGTATTTCTTACAAAAATGCACTAATGTTTGCAGTGAGAAACTGAAAAATTGTCATTTATAAATATTGATTTCTAACCTCTTCTCCCAATTAAGCATGTATGTTCTGACTTCATTTAAATATACAGATATCTAGATATTTTCATTGAATATGATTAATATTCAAAGAGGAATAAATTATAGTTACAAAAACTAAATTCTATTATTAGTGAGATTTAAATACTGAGCATCTTTCTACACTTGACTTTACAGTGTCCTGATATTTGAGAACATCATAACGTACAATTCAATTAATATGTATAAACATACACATGGTTCAAATTAACAAAATCAATTCAAAGATTTTTTTCTGTGTTGTAAGTTTTTTACTTGCAACAGAATAAATTATCACAAGTAGGATGTGCCCTGAGATCAAAGTCCCTTGCAATTTTGTGTAACATAAAGATGTAATTAATTATATGTGCAACAAGTACTTGATATTCTTTTATGCATAAAGAAAATATTCATCAATAAAAACACTGATACTGTAGAAATTATGGTTTGGTAGGGGCTAAAATAAATAGGTACCAATAATTCAAGCCTAGGGTAGAGAGAGAAGGAAGTGTTACAGAAGTTATTTACAGCAAAGAAAATAATGAAAAATTTTGTAGGGGAGGTTTTTTTTGTTTTTGCTTTTTTTTTTTTTTTTTTTACAGTCTTTGAAGAAGTAACATATAACATGCTATTCATGGAGAAAAGGCAGTCTAGGAAGAGGAAAATATTCAGCAAAGATACAAAAAAGTGTCATAGAAAATTGGAAGATATTTTATTTTTGTAGGGCATTTAAAGGAGAAAGTTCTAGAAAAATATTTAGGAACTAGATTTTCAGGAGTGTAAGAGTGTTTAAAGCTAAGGTAAGTTGAGAGACTATGTATTTACATTAAATACAGAGAAAGTTATATTTTATTGGAAAAAGGATATTTTGGTATATTAGACCGAGTAATTTTGCATGTACTACTTTACTATACATAATGAGATTTCAATACTACTAAAGTATTTTTATCAAAACATTATTTCTAATAGTAAAATTAGGAAATAACTTTTTAATTTCCTGTATGTAAGTGACAAAATGCCATAATCCACATAGAATAATAAGTTATCTTCAAAGATGATATTCTTCAGGAATATTAATCAGTGTGGGGAAAAGTTGATTATATAAGAAAGTCAAAATGCAGGATATAGTTTTATACAGGTGTATTTATATAGGTTGCATTTGTATATGCTACTTTTATATCCATGGATTTTTCTATATATTATATCCACATATTTCTTTATATATTTTATCTCAGTATCAAGAAATGCCATGACATTGTTTTAAAGTTTTTATAGTTATTTTTAGACAATGAGTTAATTATTTCATAACATTTTATAAACTGCTCCAATGAATATGTATTACTTTTGGAATCAAAAGACTACAAGATGACCACTTTTTAATTCCATATTTTCCCAACAATCACTTCTTAAAATTTAAGGTTGTATTCAGAAATAGCCAATAGTGAACACTAAAATAATAGGTTTCATAGTTATTGTTCAGGGATGCATATGAAAATATAGCTGGGAATGAACAATCCTAAAATTAAATTAAGAAAATAACTCAACTTGCAATAGCATTGAAAATAATGAAATAGGAAGAAATTTAACAAAAATGTAAAGTTTATACTCTGAAAATTATAAAACACTATTGAAATAAATTAAAGTTGATCTAAATAAATAAAAAAACTCATGTTCATGTATTGAAAAACTTAACATTGTTAAGATGGCAATAATTTCTAAAATGACCTACAAATTCAATGCAATTTCTATCAGAATCCCAGCTGAGTTATTTGTAGAAACTGAGAAGATGATTTAAAATTCACGTGAAATTGCAAAGGACCTAGGATAACCAAAACAATCCTGAAGAAGAATAAAGTAGAATCCACATTCTTTCATTTCAAAACTTACTACAAAGGAATGGTAATCAAGACAATATGTCACTGACACATAAAGATCAATGGACACACATTTAGATCAATGGTAGACTGATTTTCAGCAGGAATGCCGAGATAATCTAATGAAGAAAGAATAGCATTTTCAATAAACAGTGCTAGTTTAATGCAAAAGTCACATGCAAAAGAATAAATTTGAACCCTTAATTCACACCATATACAAAAGTGAAATTAAGTTAATCAAAGGCCTAAATGTAAGACCCAAAACTTAAGACTTTTAGAAAGAAATATAGGGATAAATCTTCATGACCTTGGATTTGGCAAAAGTTTCTTAGATATGATACAGAAAGCATAAGTGACAAATGAAAAATTAAATTTAGAAGTCATCAAAATGTACAATTTTCATGCCTCAAAGGACATTATCAAGAAAGTAAAAAGACAACCCACAAAATGACTGATGATGTTTGCAAATTACATATCTGACAAGGGACTTAATTATGGAAAACAGTCTGGCAATTCCTCAAATGACTAGACGTAGAGTTAACCATACGATTAGACAATTACACTTCTGCGTATATACCCAGAAAAAATAAAAACATATTTCCACAGATGAACTTGTGCATAAATATTTATGGCAATATTTGAGATAGGCAAGAAGTGGAAACAATCCAGTTGACTGTTGATAGACAGAGGGAGGGACCAAGTGTGCATCCATAAAAAATGAAGTACTGCTACCTGTGACAACATGGATGAACCTTGAAAACGCTATGGCTAGAGAAAGAAGACAGTCACAAAAGACCACATTTATAATTCAATCCATATGATGGTCCCGTACAGGGAAAAAGAGAGTAGAGACGAAGTACCCGTGGTATAAAGCTTAAAATTTTTAGGTTAATCAAATTAAAATTTTATGTCTGCGTTAGTGAAGGGGTAGATGTGTCTCATCTTCATTTCTTGTGTAAATTGCAGGGCTTGGAAGGAAAAGGTTTTGCTGTTTGTTTGTATATTCGTTTGTTTTATTAATGTTTACTCAAAGGTGGATATTTATATGCCTTCTTCCTGATTATTTCTGAAAAGCTTTACTTAAATATTCCTTTCTTAACACTTTCTTTCTTAACACTTTCAATCATATAACCTTCCATTGCAAATACAGAAAACCGATAACCTTGCTGGAATGATGTTAACTGATACTCTTGTAAGAATATATAATTCAAAACATTTTTCTTTGTTTAAAAGGTAAAATATCTTAAAAATTTACTTATGCAATCTAACTTCACATCTAAAGGAACTATAAAAAAAAAATGAACAAACCAGCTCCAAAGCTAGAAGAAGAAAATAAATTATTAAAATTATAGAAGAACTTAAAGAAATTGAGATGCAAAAATCCATACAAAATATCAATGAAACCAACAGCTGATTCTTCAAAAAAATATATATATAAATTGATAGATTCCCAGCTAGGGTAACAAAGAAAAAGTAAGAAAATTCAAATAAGCACAATCAGAAATTATAAAGGTGATATTACAAGTGATCCCACAGAAATACAAAAGATCTTCAGAGACTGCTATGAACAACACTGTGCACCCAAATTAGAAAATGGGTAAATTCCTGGAAGCACACAATCTCCCAAGATTGAATTAGGAAAAGATTGAAACCCTAAATAGTCAAATACACATTTCTGGAATTGAATCAGCCATAAAGAACCTTCCAACCAGGAAAATCCCCAGACCAGACAGATTCACAGCCAAATTCTACCAGATATAAAAAGAAGAAATGATATCAATTCTACTAAAACCATTGTAAAAAATTGAGGAGGAGGGGCTACCAAAATCTGGCAGAGTCACAATGAAAAAACAAAACTTCGGAACAATATCCCTCATGAATACAGAAACAAAAATCCTCAGTTAAATAATAGAAAACCAAATCCAACAGCATGCCAAAAAGTTAATATACTACAATCAAGTAGGATTTATTCCTGAGATGCAAGGCTGGTTCAACATATGCAAATCAATAAATATGATTCACCACATAAAGATAATCCAAAGCAAAAACCCTACGATCATCTTCACAGACATAGAGAAAGCTTTCAATAGGAACCAACATATTTTATGAAAAACCCTAAACAGACTAGACATTGAAGGAACATACCTCAAGATAATAAGAGCAGTCTATGGAAACTTACAGCAAACATCACACTGAATCGGCAAAAGTTAGAACCATTCCCCTTGACAACAGGAACAAGACAAAGAGGCCCACTCTCACCACTGCTATTCAGCATAGTAATGGGAGACATGACATTTCCTAGCAATCACGCAAGAGAAAGAAACAAAGGGAATCCAAATAGAAGTCAAACTATCTCTCTGTACTGATTATATAATTCTATACGTGCCTGAAAAATCCTGAAGACTCAGCCAAAAGGCCTCTAGAATTGATAAACAATGTTAGTAGAGTTTTAGCATACAAAATCAATGTATAAAAATTAGTAGTATTTCTATACACAAACAAATCCAGGCTGAGAGTGAAATCAGGAACACAATTCCACTTCTAACAGCCACAAAGAAAATGAAATACCTAGGAATAAACTTAGTTGAAAAGGTGAAAGATCTATACAAGCAAAACTACAAAACACTGCTAAAGAAATCAGAAATGACAAATAAATGGGAAAATATTCTATGCTAAAGCATTGGGAGAATCAACATTGTAAAAAGGGCAGTATTGCCCAAAGCAATTTACAGTGCTATTCCTAGCAAACTCCCAATGTCATTCTTCACAGATTTAGAAAAAAATATTTTGACATTCATACAGAACCAAAAAAGAGCCCAAACAGTCAAAGCAATCCTAAACAAAAACAACAAAGCTCAAAGCATCATACTACCCAACTTCAAACTATACCATAAAGCCATAGTAACCAAAGCACCTTGGTACTGGTACGAAAGCAGACACATAGACCAACGGAACAGATCAGAAAACTCAAAAACAAAGCTACACTCCTACAACCATCTGTTCTTTAACAAGACTGACAAAAACAAGTAATGAGGAAAGGACTCCATATTCCATAAATGGTGCTAAGATAACTGGCTACATACATGCAGAAGATTGAAGCTGGGACCCTAACTTTCACCATATGTAAAAATTAACTCAAAATGGATTAACAATTTAAATGTAAGACCTAAAACTATAAAAACCCTGAAAGGCTAATAGGAAATAATTTTCTCAACATTGGCCATGGCAAAATTTTTGGCTAAGTGCCCCAAATAAATTGTAATAAAAACAAAAATAGACATTTTTGATACATCAATATAGTGGCTATCTAGAAGCTATGTTTTCAGCAAGTTCCATTACCCCATCTCTTGCTCTTTTTCACTTCCTCACTACTCTACCAAAAATGCTGATGAAGTAACCTACTAAAGAAGGCAATATGTCTAGCCTTGGCTAGATGTATTGTTGAGAAATTCATACATAGTCTTGTGAGGATTTGCTTAGATGTGATGATTTGCATTTCTCTTGCTCCTTTCAAATGTATTTGTTTTTGAATTTCGGTAATTTGATCATAATATGTCTCAGTGAAGATATCTTGATATTCAGCTCATCTGGGATTTTTTCAGCATCACTAATGTGGATTTTCATTCCGATTTGCTTGAGATTTGAGAAGTAATACATCATTTCTTCATGTATTCTTTCTGTCCCTTTCTCTTCTCATTACAGGACTCCATAGTTTGCATATTTGTTTGTTTAATGCTGTATTTCATGGTAGGCTTTCTTCATGCTTTTAATTAGTTAATTATTTATTTTATTATTTATTTATTTATTTTGAGATGGAGTCTCACTCTATTGCCCAGACTGGAGTGCAGTTGAACAATCTTGGCTCACTGCAACCTCTGGTTCCCGGGTTCAATCCTGCCTCAGTCTCCTGAGTAGCTGGGATTACAGGCACACGCCACCATGCCTGGCTAATTTTTATATTTTTAGTAGAGACAGGGTTTCACTATGTTGCTCAGGCTGGTCTTGAACTCCTGACCTTGTGATCAACTGGCCTCTGCCTCCCAAAGTGCTGTGATTACAAGCGTGAGCACCAGGGCCTGGCAGCTTTTTATTTATTTTTAAATTTTTGTTCCTCTGAATGAATAATTTTAAATGATTTCTCTTTATTTTTGCTGATTCTTTCATCTGCTTGATTGAGTCTGTTATTAAGTCTCTCTATTAATTTTTTTATCTCCCTCATTATATGTTTTAGTTCCAGAATATAATTCTTTTTTATGGTTTTTAACTCTTTGCTGAATTATTCATTTTGTTCATGTATTGCTTTCCTGATGATTAGATGTCTGTGTTCTGTAGCTGATTGAGCTTTTTAAAAATGATTGTTCTTAATTCTTTACTGGGCAATTTATAGATTTCTATTTCTTTGGGGTGGTTATTAGAAAATTACTGTGTTCTTTTGGTGATGTAGTTTTTCCCACATTTTCATGTTTCTTCCAGATTTTTATTGATGTTTTCACATGTGAGGGAACAATAATGTCATCCAGCCTTAAAGGATAGGTTTCAGTGGGGAAAGACTTTCACCCAAAGGTGAATGCAAACGTACTAGATGGGTTGGGTGCAGAAGTGTCAGCTAGGGGGAGAGTACAATGGCCTAGTCTCCACGCAACAACATTTACTGAGGTCAGTATTGAGAAGACTGTGAGAGTTCTTGGCAGTCAAGGTTGCAATTGTCTACAATGACAGGAAGAACAATTTGGTTCTTGGTGGTGGAGGCTGCTGAAATCCTTCTGTTTTATTTTTCTCCTTGAGAAGAAATTATTTTCAATAGTATTACTCTTGGCACTGGGTCCAACATTGGAATAAACTCACAGTGGCAGTAGTGCCCTCGTCTGATTTGAAGGCATACATGGAGTAGATGTAAAGCTGAGTCCTGAAGCATAGGCATGTATTAACTGATTGCAACCCTGGGTTTCCGGGTATAGACTCACCACTTGTGGTAATATGCCAGTGTGTGGAACACAGGTGTGTCTGCTATGGTGGTGGTGTCAGTGTCTAGGGAATGAGTGTATTCAGAGTAGCTGTGGAGCCAGAATCCAGATCGTGGTAAGGATAGAGCAAACATGGGTCTGTGGTCTAGACATGAAAACAATTGAGGGCGGGGAAGAAATGGCACTTTAGCTGGGTGTACAATGGTATCTCTTTGTTTCTTGAGGGTCTCTGGCAGTTGCAACCGTATTGATGTCCTCAGCACTAAAGGCTGCTGTTGTCCTCTGCCTGGCAGGCCACTGGAGACCTGGTGGCACTTGCCACATGGCTGATATTGATAGCCCCTGCCCTTTTTTGTTTCTAGTCATCTCCAGATGACTCAGCTATGCTTATATCCCCAGCAATATGAATGGAGTGAAACCAAAGTGGGTCCTTCAGGCAGTGCCCCAAAAACCCGAAGAGGCTGTTTGCTTGTTCTGTTCTCCTTTTGCCTATTAAGGGAACTCACGGACTGAGGAGCCTCCTCTCACTACTCAACTGTGCTGACTTGTGCTGAGACAGAGTGATGCAGGCAAAATGAAGCTGTTCTTTCTACTTTTTCTGTGCAGTTATTCTCACTTTTTTTTTTTTTTTTGGTTCTGTGTTGCTGCAGTTTTTTTAACTGGAGTACTTGAGTTCTGAACCCTTCCAGAGTGATTTTTGTTCATGGATAGCTGTGTGTGTGTGTGTGTGGTTTTTTTTGTTTGTTTTTTTGTTTTGTTTTGTTTTGTTTTTGGCGGGGGCGGGGGGAGATGAAGGCTGGGACCTCCCACTCTGCTCTTTTGCTGATAACACTCCCCTTTTATCAGTTATTTATACAGTTTATTTGCCTGACATTTTACCAAACCTGAAAAACTAAAGGATTAAACAGCAAATATCCAAGATGTCTTATTGTACGAGGTAAAGAGATGTGGATACTTAACCAAATTAAAATCACATTTAATTAAAATCTCATGTGTTTAACTCACACTAGCCTATGAAATATTTGAGGGAACATAGTATATTTTATTTATTTGTGTATTTTCAGTATGTAGTTCAGTACCTGTCTCATGATAATGTCTATATATGTGTTTTATGAACATGTAAAAGAGGGAAAGAAGCAAGATTTTAAAAAATAGAGATATGTATGAAAAATGTGAAACAAAGTGTTCCTTTTTAAATGAAAGCAAATGCACTTTAATTTATGCCACTAAACTTGGCATTATTTAGCAGTAATGGGGATAACGTTTTCTGCGGCATCAAATCCATTCACTTTGTCTTTGAAAATCCGTAATTTGAAGTTGTTCACATGCTTCCATATCAAGTCAACTTTCATAAAATCAGTTATAGAATCACTTCCTTTGTGTGTAACTAGTACTCCTTCTACCAATAACAGATATCCATGGCATTAACTCGCATTCAAAAAGAGGACATAATCTAAGAGGCATTTCTTCCAGACAAATAGAGATAAAAATTAAATATTTCCACTTATTTATTAAGGGGTCTGGGAAGGAGAAAGACAAACGGGAAGTCCTGGAATGCCGACATCATGATCTCTCTATTAGCTGAATTCTCAAAGGAATGTAGTAGAATTGAACATATAAACCAAAAGCAAAAAAAGGGTTTGTACCTGCTCTCCGTATCTTGAATTCTGACTGGATTATATTTGCAAGGTGGTCTCATGCAAGTGTAGGAAGGCTGGAGTATAGTAAAAGGTGGCAGTGGATTATGGTGAGTCACGGAGGGACTGGCCTGCATTTGCTGTTTTGAACCTCTCTAGCTCCCTTTTGGCATGAAAGGTGACAGAAATTTCTACATACTCCACTGCAGAAGCAAAATGAAGTTGAATTAAGAGCCTAAAGACTTGCCTAGCATAGCCATAGTGACAGATGTGGTAAATTCCATAGAGCTCATGATGAAGCAAACTAGTCAGAATCTGGGTAGAAACTGTGACTAGCTTCAGAGAGGTCTATAACATCAGCAGGGGCAAAGATAATGACAAATCACAAGAAAGACTACTGTCTTGAATTCATCCTAAAGGAAAGACCACAATTTCACCAGTTGCAATCTTCTCCAGCAATCTTCACCAGTGGATATACTCTCAGGCCAGACCAACCAGGCCACAGCAAGTACTGGAAATCACCCAGGTAGCACACTGATTTGAAACCTTTCTCTCTCCCACTGTCTGCCACATATATTAGAACCCTATCTTGTATCTCTCAGATCTTGAGATATCCATAATGATAGGAAGAAAACCTGAGAGAGAGTGAATGTTCCTGAAAAACTGAATTACCCAAATGAGCCTACCTTAAATCAAAGATTTTGCTAATCTCAGTTAAGCTCTCCTCCGCCACCCAGCTATACTCTGGATTGGAGACTCACAAGTCGAAACTAGCTCAGCTATAGAAAATAGAGGAGCTGCCTTGTAATAAATATGTGACTCTGTTATGTATGCTACACATGGACAATATTTTTGCACATGAAAACTCTACCTCAATCAAAATTATATTTATTATATTCTTTCTTTTAAATATCTTTTCAAGTCTCCAAAAAGTATTTATTTTCTCTTCCCTCTCACATACCCTTTAACAACTCAATTCACACTTATTAAGTTGAGCAGTGTTACAGAATGAATTATGATTCTCCAAAGGATGTTAAGGTTCTAACTCCCCAGTATTTGTCAATGTGACCTAATTTGGAAATAGGGTATTTTGCAGATGAACAAATTAAAATAAAGTTATTAGTGTGGACTCTAATCCAATATCTCAGTGTCTTTATTAAAAGGCAATATTTGAATGCAGAGAGAATGTGATGTGAAGATTGGAGTTAATGCTGTCACAAGCCAATGAACGATGAGACGCTAGGTGAGAGACAGGAAACAGATCCTTTCCTAGCACCTTCAGAGGGAGCATGACTCTGAGAGTACCTGGATCCTAGACTTTTAGGTTCCAGAACTGTGAAATAACAAGTTTCTGTTGCTTAAGCCATTCAGTTTGTGGTATATTGTTATTTCAGCCCCAGGAAATTAATATAGGTGCTGTGCTGAGCAGCATCAACCTATTTAGAGAAACAAGATGTAAAATATACACAAGAGGAATTTTTTATCTTTTATTTCTCTCCATGGATAATGTTACTTTTACATTAATTAAGTTTCATTAATATTATTTTTATAATAATACTATTTGTTATGATATATATAGTTGACAATATGCATAGAAACATATATTGCCTACAATGTAGGCAACCAGTAGCAACCAATGTAGTGATTAGTGTTAAAGATATATTGGACGTCCCTTATCTTAACACTGGTTTAGTTATATTTTAGTGATCTATTTAATGCCTACCTTATCTTGTATATTATCAGGCTACTGCATATGATCTCTACTAGAGTTATTCAATGTTGTATCAGTGTTTTATAACAAATTACCACTAACTTGTTGGCTTAAAAAAATTAGAAACTATTCCCTCAGTTCTGGAAGTCAGATGTCTGAAATCAGAGTGTCACCAGGGCCATCCTCCTTCCAAAGGCTTCGGGGGAGAATTGTTTCTTGCTTTTTCTGGCTTCTGGTGGCTCCAGACATTCTTTGGTTTATAATAGCATAACTTCAATTACTGCCTCCTTCTGTATTTGACCACCTCTTCTATGTCTTTTCCTTCTCTCTCTGTGTCTTCACTTCTTCTTATAAGTCAATAATTTTTGGGTTCAGAGCTCACCTGGATAATCCAGAATAATTTCACGGGTAAAATTTTTAGGACATCCTAAAACTCATTTTTGTCCTGAGATACAGTGATACCTGTAATGTCAAATGATGACATATACAATTCTATATAGGACTGGGGGGGATAAGATAATCTGAGGTGAGAAGGAGTGATCCTAATTAGACCAGGGTTGAAAAGACTGGATATCTTAACCAAATCATTTATTATACATTGTTTTGATCTATGACATACTACTATTTTTGCTATGAGAAACTTTTTCAAGCTACTGTATAAACCTAGCCTTTTGCTCCTCCACCCCATAGCCCCCAATCTGTCATTTGAATTTGTGTCTGGCTTGGTTTGCTGTCAGGAGAGAAAATCAGGCAGCAGTGTGTGGCCCTATTGGGAATGTCAAAAAGAGAGAGAATGATGAAAGTGTCAGAAACTTTTTTTTCTTCTTTAGAATAATGTAATGGAGGACTTTTTGCCAACAAGATATATGATGCAATCATAAGGAAAAATACTGCATGGAATAGTCTCAAAATTTGTTTAGTAAGAAGTGATACAGCATTACACTTCAGAGTTGTTGAAAAAATATCTTTCTTAAGACAACAAACATGAAGTAGGTAAATAGTTTTGGAGACCAATAATTTATGAGTATTACCATGTCATTCTTGTGTCTTATAGAAATAACCAAAAATGTAAATGCAGTTATCTTAGTATATCAGTAAATGCTGTATTTTTAAAAATTTAATCCTCTTTATCTGTGACTTGATTTGTCTCCTCTAAAATTATCTCTTTAATCCTCTATTTGGTCTTGCAAGCACATATTTTTGATCATGTGTGCTGGGTTCTTTTGTTACACAAGTTGAATTAAACTATAGTAATAAAGGAAGCTTTCAAAATTGTTTTATATGGTAGTCATGTCGATCTTGAAAATGAAGACATTTATATTACTCTGCTATGAAAGGTTAGGGACTGAAACATTGTGTATCATTTTTCAATAGAAATGTTTAATGTGGCATTCTGAAAAATAAAGTGAAAAACTAGGCAGGCCATGAATAATTACTAAATAGAAAGATTCATAGAATAAGCTGTTGATTAATGTTGTTTCCACAGGTATGTCATTTAGATGATTATATGGAGTTGTCACAGCTAAAGTAAAAATATGCCCAAAGCAACCGTTTTCTGGAAGTGATGTTTCAGTGTCAACTAAAGCTGCTGTCTGATGTTGTGACATCACTAGAGGCAATCTTTCAGGAAGGACTGTAATAACTTGGCAGCTTTGTGCAATCATGAATCCCCATAGGAAAATCAGGTGTCAGGATGATATGCATATAACCAAGAAGTCAGATTATTATCATGTCCTCACTTACCAGTACTACAAAATGTTAGGCTAAATATTCAGGACAAAACTGTAAAACGAATAAGGGACATCTTAGGAAAATGCAGTTTGATAGCAACTTTTCTTAGAGACTGATTCCAAATCATTTTATGTTTAGCTCTATTACATTGTGAGGGCCAAACAATGTGGAAAAGACCATCTAATTCTATCAAGTAGTCATTAAATAACCTAAAGAAAAAGAAAAGGTTCATCATCTGTGCCAATATGCTCTACGGAGAAATGTCATGTGTGCCCCACTGGATATATGAATGTAAATCTCTGTCAAATGCACATAAAAGGATTCACTCAAAAAATAAAAGAAGCAAACAAAAACTACACTCAAAAATAGAGTATAAATACCATGTACTAACCAAAATCCCAAAGGAAGAAAACAAACAAACAGAAAAAACCTGAATCTTTTTTTTTTCCTTTAAGAACTCAGCAAGACATTTAAATTTGCTTAGCTAAGCCCCTTGAGACTTAATCTTTCTGTCATTTTATTTTTCTCGTTTATTCTGCCTGCCCTTGGGCTTTTTTCCCTTGTGTGTTCTACACAAAGTAAAAAAGAAATATAAGATTTGTTTTCCCATATATAAAGAAAAATTTACATGTACACATTTATTCATTTCTAACTGCTATTATCTAATCTTCTGCCATTCCTCAATTATACCCATAATGCATACTTGATATTTGATCAGTTTGCATTTTTAAGTGTTATTTTTCCTCTGGCATCTCTACCCCCCAGTCTCTAGTTATGACTACCTTTGGCTCATGATATGTACAAGATGCAGCAGCGTTGTTCACCATTATGCAGGCTATTGCAGTAATATCCCCTTTCCACACTTCACTACATGTGGCCAAAGAGAGCTTTCCAGCTCTCAAGTTCTAGCTCGTGATGTCTGTAATTGTTATTCAAAAAATTAATCTGTAAGATCACTACCAATCCTGATGATGCCTGTAATTCTCTACATGTCTTTGAGGATGTCAAACTAAAACCACATCTTCCTTTGCCCTCCAGTCTCTGCTTCTCCTTTGTGTTATAGCATTATTTGTCTTAGAACTTGTTCTCTTTTACAGATCATCTTCATGATAATAGGTAGTATTTACTTTGCCAATGTTGGTAATTAGAGTTCATTGCTTTTGAAAGCATTCCAAAACAGCAATTTTTTGTATATATTTAAATATCTCATCCTGCTTAAAGTTATTTTAGAATGCTACTCAATGAAAGAGCCTCGTGAACACAATGGTGAAAAGCTAAGGCGCATGGTGGTATTTCTTATTACAGTATGTAGTCATTTAGTCCCTGCAGGTAAAAATCTCCTCAATTTCCCTTTAATGAAAGCACCTAAAAAAGTTAAAATTGCTCAAAGAGCACTTTCTTCATGCTGGCAAGGAATTTGGAAGTTTCTAAAAGCTAAGAGAGCCTAAAATCCTTTCTAAAAAATTTGTATCCTCTCTCACAGAGAAATGATTCTCTAAGCTCTCAGGGGTTTTTATTTTATAGTTCTGTTTTTACTTTCTTCGAAGGTAAAAGTCGGAGTATTGTATGTGATAGGACAATAATACTGCCATCTTAATGAGACTCCACCACCTTAAAGTATCAAGTTTCCATTTCTCAAAACTATCTGTTGCCATTTGACCAAAATGCAAAAGTCAGCCCCACCTGTATCTTCAACAGAGCATAACAACCCTAACCAAGCTTATCAGAGTCCCCAGCAGTACCAACCAGCCAGCACTCCCCTAATGCCTCCCCAACAGGAACTTCTCTCAGAACACACTTCCCCCATCAGGCCCTTTGAAAAAGCCTCAGGCTCTAAGAGAGGTTTGCTCCTGACCCTGCCAGTCAGAAGCCCTTCTCAGGTTTGCTCTCAATAAACTTGTCTCAACTATTGAACCAATCTCTCATTTAGTGTTCCTTCTCATCTCTCTCTCCGCTCTAACAGTATATATCTATATTAAAGGACTCCAAGAAGAGAAATCTGTAAAACTGTTGCATTATATACAGAATAGCTAATTATTCATTCTTACTAAGTAATTGTTCACATGCATGCTTTAACAGCAGTTTTTCCCACTATAACATAACTTAATATTCACTTTATTAATTTTTAATGTATCAAATGGCCTTTAGGTGAATGGAAAGATAAAATAACTTAAATGATGAACTTTTGTACTGTAACCAGGATGCCTTGGTGTATATGTATTTTCTGTCTATTCTGGTGTATATATATTCTCTCTCTATTCTGTCAGTCTTTTTCTCTCTCTCTGTTCATCTGTTACACTGTATAGTATCCCTGAAATGTCCATGTCCTCAACCCTATAACTTGTGAGTATGTTACTTTACATGGCCAAAACCTTTGTAGATGTAAATAATTTAAAGATCTTGATTATCCTGGCTTTTGTGGATTATCTGGACCCACGGCAATCACAAGAGTCCTTATATAAGGAATAGTTAATCAGAGAAGGTATGATAAGGAATGCAGAGTTGAACAGAGTTTTAAAAATGTTATGCTGCTGGCTTTGAAGATGGAAGAGAGGCCATGCACAAGAGATGCAAGTGGCCTCTAGAAGCTAATAAATACAACAAAATGGATTTTCTTCTATAGCCTTCAGGGAAAGCATATCCTTGAAGACTCATTTTAGATTTCTGACCTGAAGAAATATATGATAATAAATTTGTATCATTCTAATCCACTGAGTTTGTCATAATTTGTTAAAGAAGCAATAGAATATTATATATATCTATGTGTATGTGTGTGTGTGTGTGTGTGTGTGTGTATATATGTATAAAATAAATTGTATATATACACACAGAGATATTTGTGAAATGGGAGAACTCCCTGGCCCCACATCTCAGGATATATGACAGGGGTGTGGCTCGTTGTTTGGTTAATGTGAGCTGAAACCCCTTACAAGTGGGGAGTATGCAGACAGGCAGCTGCAGGTGATGGGGCAAGCACTTTGGGCTCTGGCCCCATGCTAGTGTCTAGGAGTGGGTGTCTGTGACTCCCACAGCCCAAGTAGATGTTACAGTGTGCTCTTTTAGCTTTGCCACTTGCAGATGGCTTAAGTGTTAACCAGCTCAGTGCCCTCTTGGCACCCAAGATTTTGTCCAGAATCTGGGAGGTATCAAGTTACACACGGACTTGAAGAGTGAATGCAGGGGTTTTATTAAGTGGTGGAGGTGGCTCTCAGTGGGATGGATGGGGAGCTAGAAAAGGGATGGAGTGGGAAGATGATCTTCCTCTGGAGTTTGGCCGTACAGTGGCCAATCTCCTCTTTGATCGTCCCAAACTCTCCTCAGCATTCAGATGCTCCTTCTCTTCTCTCCTTCTCTGCCACACTTTTCTGCCACTCTTCTGCTCATCTCTTTCTGGAGCCTGGGATTTGGTGTTATAGGGTTCAGGACAGGGGGGCATGATGGGACAAAAGGCAACTTTTGGGGCATAAAAACAAAAATGCCTGTTCTCACTAAGGGTCATGGGTTTCTAAGCTTGAGAGTGGGACCTTTGCTGGGGAATCACCCTCTTCTATGCAGTATTTTCCTGTCTCCTGTCTGTATCATATGTAGTGTTTTCTGAAGCAAGAATTAGAGTATTGCATATATGCACACATATATACAGATATCTATGTGTGTGTATATGTATGTGTGTATATATACACACATATATGTATATACATAATATGTATATCTTTATAGTGTATATATATTGTCTATGTACATGCATATATACATATATCTATGTCTGTATATATGTGTATATATAGTTGTGTATATGTAAAGTGCATATATGTGTGTATATATAAGCATGCAATATATCTATGCATGTAAATATACACATATAATATACACTATATATGTATGTATATGTATCAATGTATGTATATATTATGTGCATATATATGTGTATATATACACATGTATATACATATATCTATGTATCATTATACTCCTATATATATTGGCAACCAATCATGAATTATTGGTCTCATATATATATACACACACACACCATATACAGTTTATATATAATTGTATACACTATATGTATATATACACACTATATACATACATAAAGTACATGTATTTGTATACATGTATACACATACACACAGATATACATATGTATATATAGTGTGTTTATATGTGTGTGTGTCTTCATGGAATATGAGTGCAAAGACAAATCAAGTAGCCCTTGCAAGGATTTGCATCCTGCCTTCTTGTCATTAAATTATGTGAGTGGCCCAGGAACTCACAAATGTTATATTTGGTTTAAGGGAGCAAAGAATGGTAACAACATATTGCACCAAACGAAACTGTCTGAAGGAAGATTTTATTAAAACAATCATTTAATTATTCCCAAAAGTATTTTGTTCTAAGCATAAAGTCTAACAGACAGTGATAATCAAAAACATAAGGAAACATTACCCTTGAATTAAGTGTCAACATAAAACCAAGAGAAAAAAGAAATGAATTCTTCTTGCCTTTGAAAATCATTTTGATCTTGTATCATTATATAACTACATTCACAATAACTATTTATTTATAAAAGCATAATTTCAATGTTTTATTTTCCATAATTTTTTCTTAATACATTTTCTATTCTTTAGCTCTCTCATAAGAATAAATCTATTTTCTTCAGTACATATTTGGTATTTTTTAAAAATATATTTAAATATGATAATTTCTGAATTCCAGCATTAGCATAAATGACTTTCAGGTATTGTCAAACAGGAGTCACTTACTTGACTCAGTTAGAATTTTGCCTCAAATGTCCTCCTCTAGACTCTGTCAGTATTGTTCTGTCACTTTCTGTTGTTTGGATTTGAGAAGGGAACATCTGATATTTTGCATTACTCTTTGTTACATACTCAGTTTTTCTGCCTGGATTTATCTAAGATTTTTGTATCTTTCCTTAACTTTAAAATCCCTCTCCATCACAACATTGTGCCTTAGCCTCAATACCGCATTCTTAAGGATATCATTCTTGACCATTTTAGTTAAAAGCGTAAACAAATCTTCTCCCCTTTCAGAGCATTTTAAACTTGTTTTACTTTTCTAGTTAGCCTTTATTATCCTCTAATACATAATTTACCAATCTATCATGCTTACTTTCACTAGAATGTAAGCCCCACAAGTGTAGGGAATTTAATCTATTTGTTAATTAACATATTTTCAGCATCTAAGATACTTGTTGAATGAATAAGTACATGAATGGATAATTTTATAAATGTCTTAATTATATTTTCCTTACATTGTGTGAACACTATTGGCCTGAAGACATAGTCTTTATGTTGGTCATAGCAGCTTTCTTCTATTATTTTACCTTTTAAAAATATATTCAGAGAATTCTCAATGGCCTTTTCATCTGAAGTATTATATACATATACATTTTAGATAGAGTTGGTAAATAGTCTCCACCCATCTATATGTAGTGCAGTATGCAGATCTGGAATACATGCAGAGATTTTTGGATCCTTATTCCAATACTTCCTTTCAGTCAACGAGACTATACACACACACACACACACACACACTAGGTTATACGTTGTTAATTCAGATATCCATTAACCCGTAGATGATCAGGGAATAAGTCAGAGCTGAAATCCGTCAGTACCTCATGTTTTACATCTTTTTATTTAATAATGAAGCAGGATATTTCCCTGACTGCTTTGTGGGACTCATGACAGGGATGCCTTGTTTTCTCAGCCCGCTGCTCTCAACTCCATACAGAAGAGAGAGCGCAAGCGAATGAGGCGGGAACTGGAGTGCATGAGGGCTTGAAGGAGCCAGCCATTTTGGTGTTGGCAGGATCAAACTCCACTCATTTGGTCCAGCTTCATTCCACCACTCCAGAGAGGGAGCGTGCAGGAGAGCGGGTGCAGGAACTGGAGCGAGTGCTTTTGGGCATAGGCAGGAGTGAACTCCTTGCAGTCTCTGCGGCAGTGTCTAGGCAGGGTGCCGGTGACTTCTGAAGCCCCAGAGGGCGTGTTATAGTGCTGTTTTAGCTCTGCCTTCTACAGAAGGCTTACATGTTAATAGCTCAGTGGGTCCGTGGCCGCCATCTGCCAGTGAGAGCAAAGGGCCTGTGTGACAGTCTTTTTTTTTTTTTTTTTTTTTTTGAGATGGAGTATTGCTCTGTCTCCCAGACTGGAGTGCAATGTCACAATCTCGGTTCACTGCAACCTCTGCCACCTGGATTCGAGTGATTCTCCTACCTCAGCCTCCCGAGTAGCTGGGATCACAGTCATGTGCCACCAAGTCCAGCTAATTGTTTTGTATTTTTAGTAGAGACAGGGTTTCGTCATGTTGGCCAGCCTCGGCCTTCCAAAGTGCTGGGATTACAGGTGTGAACTACTGCACCCAGCTGTGACAGCCTTTTGTATCTTCACTTGTGGCTCCTGATCTCCTGTCCAACGTCCAGGAAAAATGAATTTGCATGAACAAATTGAAGGATGGATAAGTGTGAGGGATTTTATTGATGATTAAAGTGGCTCTCAGAGGGAAAGAGAGCTGAAAAGGGGATATGGGGGTAGGTAATCTTCCCCTGAAGTTTGGCTGTTTTTGGCTGGATTCTTCTCCAAAGTTATGCCATTAAGCTGTCCCTCTGAAGTCAAGCTGCTTCTCTCCATTGTCCAGTTGTAGTTGTCCTGTTGTCCAGCTGCTGCTTCTTGCTGCTGGCTGAGTCTGGGGTCTTTATAGGCACAGAATGGGGTGGAGTGGGCATAGGTGGTTTAGAAAAAGGCAATATTCAAGCAGGAAAATAGGAATAGAAGCTCTCACTTTAGGCTATGGTTTCTGGCTTTTAGGTTTGGGGGTGGGGTTTCACTGGGGATCTACCCTTTTCTGCCTAGAATTTCTCTGTGTCATGCCTCTATCATTGTGTCAATAGCATCTACCGATTAGGTGAAACAATGATACTCATTTGCCTTTCTCAGTTGTCCTAATTCAAAACGAGCTACAGCTGTGCTCCAATTCATTCTTGTGTAACTACTCAAGTGAACACGAAGCTTAGGGTAAATTTCTCCTGGCTTCACCATTTTGAGTAGCCTTTGAGCACTGATGAGATTCTTAAATATCATATTGAAATACATGTATGTTCTAAAATCACTTTATGACCTGTGCAATTGGCTTTCTCAAGAGGGGTCTAGAGCTTACATTTTAGACTTTTGTTTCAAACATAGGTTTTTGCATGGAGCTTACATGTGATTTTTTTTTTTTTTTTTTTTTAATGGTAAACATCTCAAAGTTTGTGACATGTGGTTTCCCAGCATTTTCTAGCTAGTATGGTAATTTTTCTTGTTTGTTTTTTAAGCTCTAATCATAATTACAATAACATCCTGTAACTGCATGTGCTCATGTTAGAGGTAATGAGAAGCAAACGGGAATTTCATTTTATCAAGAGCACGAGTGGATGAAATTGTCTAGTTCAGCTTAAGTGCTTTAAATACACAATCCCAGTCTGGAAAATTATGTCAAACCTTGTCTACATAGGATGACATCCAGGTTTTATGGAATCAATTCTGTAATAGATCTTCAAAACTATTTTCAATTGACTTTCCAAAACAAGTTATTTTTCTTCTTTTTAGAATCTGGTAACACCCAACCACATCCTCAATTTTATAAAATATTTTTAGCCTTCTACTACAACCTAGCGGTAAAATATACTTGCTTTTCTTATCTGCAGACAAGCAATCTTTTTATTTCCATATGTTTTCTTAAGTTTGTAAAATATGATTTTCTAAATTCTATCTCTAATATTTCCTTCTAACCCTGATAGAGATACAAATATAACATTGTTTTGATCAGAAATAACATTGACTGTTGAATCAAAATAGCTGAGCATAAAAATCCACAGGCTACCTATGTGATTTTATGAAAGGCACTTAACCTCTCTAAACTTTTGTCTGATATGTAAAATCTACATATTCAACTAGATAATATCAAAGCTTCATTCAAACACTAACAAATCGTATAGCTTCCCTGTTTCTCATCAATTATTTTTGTATTGGAAGGAATTAAATTAAAAGTGAAAGTTTTTTTATTCAATCACTAAAGAGATATGAAAGATTTTTTTTAAATTAAACTTGACAGCATAGGCAAATGAGAAACAAAAGAAAGGGGGGTTTTTAGATAAGCATGCATTTTTAAAAGAGACTTACAAAAGAAAATATTCATAAACATGGACAAATGAAAAGACATACAAATATTTATACAAACTTCAGAAAATAATGATAAGAAGGACAAAGAAAACAATGAATTGGAATTTGCAAAAAATATGAACAAAAATGGCTAAGTATGTGTTTGTTTTTATTTGATGATTGAAGAAGTTGGTGTTCCTAGATGTTGTTTTATTAACAGATGACTGAGAAAGTCGACCTATGAAAAATAATCTTCAAGCTGGAGGTTTAAATTTTAATAACAAAACAAAAAGGACCTTAAGGCCAGTCGCAGTGTCTCTCACCTATAATCCCAACACTTTGGGAGGCCGAGGTGGGTGGATCACCTGAGGTCAGGAATTTGAAACCAGCCTGGCCAACACGGTGAAATCCCGTCTCTACTAAAAATACAAAAATTAGCTGGTCTTGGTGGTGGGCACCTGTAATCTCAGCTACTTGAGGGGCTGAGCAGGAGAATCGTTTGAACTCAGGTGGCGGCAGTTGCAGTGAGCCGAGATCGCGCCATTGCACTCCATCCTGGGAGACAGAGCAAAATTACGCCTCAAAAATAAATAAATAAATAAATAAATAAATAAATAAATAAATAAATAAATAAAATAAAAACAGGACCTTAAATAACACAACTACATGCATGGAAATCCAGTGACAAAACAATTGTAAAAACAAATGGGTAACAAAATAACCTGGCTGGCTCCATACCCCAACAAACTTTCAATCTTGAAGCTGAGATAAAAACAAAATAAAACATAATGAAACGAAAAACTCCCACTCACTAACTTGACCTCTGGGCCAGGCCCTGTAATCAATCCATTTTCCAGGATTTCATTTGCCCTAGGACAATATTTTGGTGGCTAAATAGAAAGGCCTCCTTGTGACTGATTCCATTCTCATCTTTAATCCTTATTCATAAAATCATGTGTTGTGAATACACTGCTGTTATTATGATCTGTCAAGTCAGCAAACACCTATTTGATGTGAATAAAAGTCATAAAACTAAAAATATATATACTTGCCTTAAAAGAAAAAAATATATTATTTCTAGAAACTTCTGATCTTTCCTCATTGTGAATTTATATGAAATGAGTAATTAAAGAAGAATATCACAATATTTAGGGTGCCATAAGTTTCATTCTTGAAGTATCTTTTGTGATTGGGGAATTATTGTTGTATAGTGACATTGCAACTTTAAACGGTGTGTTTTGTCCAGGTTAAAATCTGAATTCACAGTAATAGTCACATGTTCTGTCTTTAACGCTTATTTATTATATTCTGTCCTTTGTGACATATTTAAATGAACATTGGAATTTCCCAGTTAGATTTCTATTTCATTCACACAAAATATTCTAAATCATTAATAGTACAACAGAAACTGATGTATTTTCCATCATACTTAGTTAATATGATTAGTACCCATCCACTTGTGAAGACTTAGAAAAAATACAGGTTTTTCTCTGATTTTTTTGGATGAGACAAAGGGGAAATTTGTCACTCCAATTAGTGGTATTTATTGGGTGAAATCGAGGGTAGCTAAACATTTTACAAAATGTGCAGAAAGTCATTCATAAAGAAGAACCGTTTCCCCAATTTCTTTAAAAGTTTTGAAATTTTGAAGTTTAACAAATAGGGGAACATAGAACATAGGCATGACTCGTATTTTGAAATAGAAAATGTGAAGAGCAACCATGTTCTTTTAAACCCTCCTATTCGGAGATCTATCACTGTGTTACATAGCTCTTGAATCTGACTGGGTTGGGCAAATCTTTTGTTCTGAAGCACTTATTCTTTAATGAGCTTGCAAGCAGGAAAAAGGTTCAGTTATGCCTTATAAATTGAGGAGGTTGGACCTGAAAGATCTAATATCTCTGTCAATTCTGTGATCCTATGGTGTTAATTTTACATAGCAGTGGTCAGGAGTGAAATTTTATTTTTAACAGAAGAGAGGATAATATTAATAAATGCCTCCTAAAGAGGAAAAGGAAAGACAAGAGAAATTTAAAGGTCATAAAGTAAATATTTAATCTTCTTTTTGGTATGAAGTCATTAATGGTTTTGTTTGTCTTCCTCTATAACCACTATATTATAATTAAATTGTAAGTTCATTGAGAGTAATGTCTATAAATGTTAGTTTTTCTCTTCTTCATTACAATCAGTTAGGGCGTTTAGTAAATGTTTGTTAAAATAACTGAACTCTAATTATAAAATAGTTAACTCAGTATGTTTTTACTTTGAGAGAAAGATCTTTCAAAATATTTCATACAATACCCTTAACAATTTGGAATTACTGCTTCACAAAGAGCATTTTAATAACTTTAACAAGTTTTGTTTTTCTAGTTGGAATGGCATAGCTTTTTTTCAGAAATAACTTTTTAAAAGCTATAGCCACAGCAGAAACATTATATGTATTCCTTGCCAATAGTTACTTTTATTCTCATGTACTCTGTAGTATTGCAGTTATTTTGGACATAAACTCCAATGCTTATTCAAAAAAATTATATTGGCAATGTATGAGTTAAAGAAAACAAAAACGAGTACCTGGTGCAGAAGGCAGAATGGTCTCTCAAAAATGTCCATGCGTTAATCCATGAATTGAACCTATGAATCTATTACGTTACTTGGCAAAAGGGACTTTGCAGAGGTAATTTTGGTTATAGACCTTAAAATAGGGAGATTTTCCTGAGCTACCTTGGTGGCTCCAATCTAATTATGTAAACCCTTAAAATCAGAGCACTTTTTCTGACAGGAGACAGAAGAGGTGGAGCAGAGAAAGTGCAGATTCTAAGAATGAGAACAATTTAATCTTCCATTATTGACTCTCAGATGTGCGGTCGTAGTTTTAAGAACTAGAGACAAGCCTGTAGGGGTTAAAGGTGGTACCAATTGGCAGCCAGCAAGAAGATGGTGACCCCTAGATCTCTATCCTACATACACTAGATTTGGCCAACAACCTCAGTTAGCTGGTAAAGCCATTCATCCCCATACCTCCAGAAAGGAACAGGCCAGCTGACACCTTGAGTTTTGCCTTGTGAGACTCTAAGCATGGGACTCAGCTGAGCCACACTGTACCTGGACATCTGACCAATATAAATAATAAGATAATGCATTCATATTGTTTTAAGCTGTTAAATTTATGATAGTTTGTTATGACAGAACAGGAAACTGAGGTTCTTGGTGAAGCAATCCCATACCTTTTTCTTTTTCTTTTTCTTGGATCAAGGTATAATCTATTGAAAATGTGGTTTAATATCACTTATATGTCCAATATTGTGTTACTTTGAAATTAAAAATAAAACAATAATTTACCTACATTTTTCATTAGAAGCTCACTGTGTGGCTAGAGAATATAACTATTACACTTTAGTTGGCTTTTTTCCTTAAGTATTAAATATTGTGGTGCTGATTATAAAGTTTGTTTCCTTTTAAGACAGTTGTAAATTTTAAATGAGTTAAGAAATGTAAAATGCTTAGTACAATATCTGATCCATGATAAGTACTTTGGAAGTTTTAGTTATTATTGTAATTATGAAGCAAATATTTGATGATAAAATAATTATCATTGTAAACTTTATTATTCGTGATAAAGTCTAACTTAACTCAAGTAGGACTTGAACACTTAGAAAAATACTGAGAATTCTGCTAAGCAAGTGGAAAGAAAAAAGGGTGCTGCAGGTTTTAAAAATGCATGTGATAATGTGTGGAGAAATAAGTACCACCATGATGAGTAATCGAAAGCATGCCCAACTGAATAAGGTGACTCCCATGGAATTGGAAACTGACAGTCTCTTACATGGTGGAAACCATGATGGCCTTCACTTCAGTACATCTACTGTGCAAATCTCAACATAGGAAAAGTGTGTATCCACTGTTCTTATCCTATGTCTTATGAGGTTTAACATTTAGCTGCTCTGAGATCTAGTATGTAGTAGCTCAGACAAGCTGCAGACCTTTTTGGTTGTCTTTGTCTCCTTTGTATTAATCACAAGCAGTATTATTGTCAGCTAGGTCTAGATCATTCTGTGGGTCACAAATGACCTAACTTTCTGTACCTGTCCCACTTCCATTCAACTTTTGGCCAAGATACCTTCTTTGCAAGGGACAGAAATCCAATTAAATGTAACTAACATAACATCATTTACAAAATTATTGGCTTTTCTTGATTAGAAAGTTCAGAGTTCAGGCACAGGTACATCTAGATTTTGAAACAATGAACTGATGAATTTGTCTTTCCTTGTTCATCAGTTCTGCTGTCTTCTACATTTGAACACTTCTGTGTGATTTTTATATTAAGGTTGGAAAGATAGTCTCTAGCATCAGAAATTTTACATAATGTTCAAGCTTATGATCTCAGAAAGGAAGATAATTTTTTATTCATTCCATATTAATCCATATAAAAAGATTTTGATTTGTTTTTCTAGGGTCACATGTCTGACACATGGTCCCACTTTTTTTCCCTCTCCCTCACCATTAGTCCATTATGTCTCATGCTTGGGTCAATCTAATTTGTTTATTGAACAAAAATTTGGATTTATTTTCCTTCAAATTATTTTCTCTTCCTCCTATATTATTGTAATACTATTGTATGATTCTCATAATTAGCGGTTTTTAAAAGGGCCCTTCTATTAAGAAGACAGAATTTTAGAAAGATGTGTATGATACAGTTTGGGAGGTAATGATCAGTTTGCAATGTGAATCATAATGCAAGTGAAGAGGAAATACAAAAGAGTAAATATTGCAAGAAAATATACAATGGGAATTAACAAATGGATTAATGCTTTCTCTGTGTTCTTGGTGCAAAGTTTATAATAATGAATGCCTCTGCCTTCAAATTCTGTAGGAAGATAAAATCCTTGTGCAAGCAAGCCAGTGAGTATATAAAAAAGATATATAAAGCTAGAAGGGTGGGGTAGTGAGTGTCGTTAGTTACAAGTATATATTTGTATCAAATTTTTCTTAATCATAAAGGCAAATAATTGAAATTATGTTTTCTACATCTATTTACCTAGGCTGAAATTATGATTGGAAAAATTCAGTTACCTTAACCTGTATTAATTCCTATTCTCAATTATTTGCCTTTTTTGGCTTTAAATTTTAAAGTGAAAAGGTGAATATTAAAAGAGAAAATTTTCTCTCGCCATAATAAAAGGAGTAGGAGGAACTACATTCAGACTATACCCATTTTCATTTTCTTCATTTACACTCATAGACATTTTTCTGATTTGCTCCAAAATTCCTGGATATAGTGAGTGTTAAACTACATTTGCAGAATAGAACCAAATGATTATATCTTCCATTGGCCTAATTCTAATAATAATTTCTGGCATTTGATATATCCCCAAAATGTTATATTTGTGTCCTGCTTCCATGTAAATATCCCAGTTGCAATTAATACCACTTATTGGTATACTGCTGCTGTATTATGTGAATGTAGTTCCAGAAACGCATTGCTTAGTTTGCCCTTTAATGTCAGGTAAATCACAGTATTACAGAGAAAATAGCTTAGATCAAAGAAATCCAAAACATTCAAGTCAATTAATTCATGAACTTCTATAGCCAGTGGATGGCAAGTGTCTAATTATTTTAAAATGTGACAGTTGAAGCAAAAGGACGCTGGTTTAGAAAGTAGTATGTGTGAAGCATTAGCTGAAAGAAGCACAGGTTTTGATTGAAGCACCAATTTTGGAATACTTTTTAAAACTCCATTCAGCAGTATTAGAAAGATAAATGAACAAAGAAATATAAATGAAGGGGAAGTATAAATTAAGAAAAAATCTGATAAAATAGCAGAATTATACTTCGCTATTGTAATATTTTCAGATTCTGTTTTATGTGTATTAGACAAGAAGTTGTATTATTCATCAAAAAGTGAAAGGGACTGAGTTAAAATTAATAAGCCATAATGTTTCTTATTGGGTTCATGCTTTAGAAGTTTAATGCAATAGCAACTGAATGAACACATTCTATAAATAAAGGAAAAGAGTTATTATTGAAACCCAATATGTTAAGTGCTATTTCAATGCTATAAATTCTCTACTCTGTATTATATAAGGACTTTTAAGACAAAGCTCACATTGCCTTACTGATTCTTCATGTAATCTTAAGTGTCTACTCTCATATGAAATATAATTGCAAATATTGCATGGTTACATTTAGAAGTTGCATCTTTAAGATAAAGATAAATGATATCATTTGATTGTTTTCAAGTGATTACTAATTGTATGTAATATCAAAATACCTTCGGTATTTATACTGATAGGTATTCTTTGTGTTCTATTGCAGGTAAAATTTCAAAACTAGAAACATTGAATCCACTGGGTGAGATGGGAGAAGAAAAGGGGTTGATGTGACTTAGGATACTGACCCATGTTAGTGGAGCTGGAGACTTTCAGGACATGATGTTCATATGTGACTGATAATGAGAGAAAGGGAAGCCAGGTAACATGGTCAAACATTACCATCGGGTCTGTATAAAGTGATCTCGGTGAAGTTTCAGATTGAGAATATTGTGATCAACAATGGTCAAACTTGCTAGATAGGAGTATTAAAACTGGTTAATATAGATAGGCAGAAGAACATAATTGTTAGGCTCATGGGCTCTTGAACAAGACTACATAATTTCATATTCTATTAATAGTTCACCACTTACTAACACAGTGAGTATAAGCAAAATAATCAACTCCCCTGATTCTTAGTTTTCTTTTCTACAATGATAACGATAGCATTGCTTTCCATGAAGTTTCTGAAAAGATCTAGTGACATAATATACATAAAGTCCTGGCTCATATTAAGCACTCAAAAAACATTGGCTTTATTTTTGCTATTATTATTATCACTATTATCATCCTCAAAGTTTCTTGCCAAGACATTTGGAGTTGACAAGATTTTTCTCCAGAGTAAAAATGTTTATTCTGGTATCATCTCAAATAGAGTAGAAATCTGCAACATAAAAGCACACCACCACATCAAAGTTTAATGTAACAAACAGGATGTAGAGTTTCATACTTAACCTAACTATTCACATTTCCCATCCTTCTCCCCCTTTTCCATTAAATTTTGCAAAGATATTCTGGCTATGAGTGCCTAGACATAGAAAGAAAGAAAAAAAAATAACATGAGGATATTTAACAGGATATTTATGAAGATGATACACATTGGCATTAGTTTTATTTTTCCTTTTCTCTACCCCAATCATGCCTCCATATTTCCTCAAAGGTAGAATAGAATTATTTTCATGTCATCACAGTTTATAGCTGAATTGAGTTGAATATCTGCTGCTAGAGAAAACAAAGCCATTTGACTAGTTAATAATCTAAGTCTGGTATTCTTTCAGGTTCAAGTGTTAAAATCAAAAATTTCCAATGTTTTTTTCTCTTTGGTTTCGAAAACCTGATAGGTACCCACAGTGGGTCCTGACTAAAGGCCATAGTGGTATTTCAGGAAAGCTTAACATTTCACATGATTTTTTAATTTTTGAGAACTTTAAGAAAAATTGTTTAAACAGTCTGCATGCAATTTACTGTGAAAGGCATGAAGTTGCAGTTTGAACATGCTTAATTTAAAACTTGAATACCTTATTGTGGTTTTGATTTGCATTTCTCTGAGGGCGAGTGACGATGAGCATTTTTTCATGTGTCAGTTGGCTGCATAAATATCTTCTTTTGAAAAGTGTCTGTTCATATCCTTGGAAAACCACAATGAGATACCATCTCACACCAGTTAGAACGGCAATCATTAAAAAGTCAGGAAACAACAGGTGCTGGAGAGGATGTGGAGAAATAGGAACACGTTTACACTGTTGGTGGGACTGTAAACTAGTTCAACCATTGTGAAAGACAGTGTGGCAATTCCTCAAGGATCTAGAACTAGAAATACCATTTGACCCAGCCATCCCATTTTTGAGTATATACCCAAAGGATTATAAATCATGCTGCTATAAAGACACATGCACACATATGTTTATTATGGCACTATTCACAGTAGCAAAGACTTGGAACCAACCCAAATATCCATCAATGATCAACTGTATTAAGAAAATGTGGCACATATACACCATGGAATACTATGCAGCCATAAAAAAGGATGAGTTCATGTCCTTTGTAGGGACATGGATGAAGCTAGAAACCATCATTCTTAGCAAACTATCGCAATAACAGAAAACCAAACACTGCGTGTTCTCATTCATAGGGAGGAATTAAACAATGAGAACACTTGGACACAGGAAGAGGAACATCACACACCGGGGCCTGTCGTGGGGTGGGGGGAGGGGGGAGGGATAGCATTAGAAGATATACCTAATGTAAATGACGAGTGAATTGGTGCAGCACACCAACATGGCACATGTATACGTATGTAACCTGCACGTTGTACACATGTACCCTAGAACTTAAAGTGTAATAAATAAATAAATAAATACTTTAGTACCAACACCCAGTTCCATATTCTTTCAATTTTGTTTGAAAAAAATGACTGTAAGAACAAACTGAAACAGAGATTAATCCTACATGTGTTTATGTTTTATGGATAAATCTCCTTTTTGATGGACCTGTTAATAGGAAAAACTCCTTTATAAACCTAATTGTTTGAACACAAAATGTAAGACCATTTACCTCGTTTCAGGTAGTTTATACTAATACAACTTATTTATTAATATCCTCAAGGTTCTTAGCATTTTCTTTCTTCTATTTTTATTGGCAATGTCAATGTAGTGACTTAAAAAAAATTATTTACTATTTTTTTCTGCCACACAAAGAAGTTTAAAATTATACAAGGGATTCTTCACGTTTTAAAAAAATCTTTTAATTAAAGTTATTTTAGTGCTCCACGCACTGATTTTGCCTAACCTTGTCTTCTATGTAATTTCAATACCTGTGAAGATATTGAAATGAATCTTTCTTCCTGAAAATGTAATAAAATGCACACACACTAACACATATTTTTTTTTAAAAAAAAATAGTAAACGTCAAAATCAAAATAAAATTAAGAATTGCTCTGAAGTCTATAGTGACAAAAAAAAAGAAGTTTATATTATAAACTGGAGAGTTTAAATCTTTAATCCATTTTATGTTAATTGTTGTATATGGTGAAAGGTAGGAGTTTAGCTTCAATATTCTGCATAAAGGTAGCCAGTTATCTCAGCATCATGTATTTAATATAGAGTCCTTTCCCAATTGCTTGTTTTTGTCAGCCTTCAGGAAGATCAGATGGTTGTAGGTGTGCAGCTTTGTTTCTGAGTTTTCTATGCTATTCCATTGGTCTATGTGGCTGTTTTTGTACCAACTCCAAGCTGTTTTGGTTACTGTGACTTTACAGTATAGTTTGAAGTCAGACAGTGTGATGTCTCAGGCTTTGTTCTTTTTGCTTAGGGTCATTTTGGTATTCGGGATATTTTTAGGTTCCATATAAATTTTAGAAAAGTGTTTTTTTTTTTTTTTTTTTTTCCCCCTAATTCTGTGAGGAGTGACGCTGGGAGTTTGATAGAAATAGCTTTGCAAATCTGCAATTTGCAAATCTGCAAATTGCTGTGGGCAGTACGGCCAGTTTAATGATATTCATTTTTCAATCCATGAGCATGGAATGCTTTTCTATTAATTTGTGTCATCTCTGAATTCCTTCAGCAGTGTTTTGTAATTCTCCTTACAGATATCTTTCACCTCCTTAGTTAGCTGTATTCCTAGGTTTATCATTTTCTTTGTGACTATTGTAAGTGGAACTGTGTTCTTGATTTCACTCCCAGCCTGGATGTTGTTGGTATATAGAAATGCTACTGATTTTTGTACATTGATTTTGTATCCTGAAAATTTACTAAAGTTGTTTATCAATTCTAGGAGCATTTTGGCAGAGCCTTTAGTATAGAATTATGTTATCAGTGAAGAGAGACAGTTTGACTCATTTTCCTACTCAGATGCCTTTGTTTATTTCTCTTGCCTGATTCCTCTGGCCAGGACTTCTAGTACTATGTTCATTAGGAATGGTGAGAGGGCACCACTCCTATTCAATATAGTGTTGGAATTTCTGACCAGGGCAATCAGGCAGGAGAAAGAAATAAAGGGTATTCAATTAGGAAAAGAGGAAGTCAAATTGTCCCTGTTTGCAGATGACATGATTGTATATTTCGAAAACCCCATCGTCTCAGCCCAAAATCTCCTTGAGCTGATAAGCAACTTCAGCAAAGTTTCAGGATGCAAAATCAATGTGTGAAAATCACAAGCATTCTTAAACACCAATAACAGACAAACAGAGAGTCAAATCAAGAGTGAACTCCCATTCACAATTGCTTCAAAGATAATAAAATACCTAGGAATCCAACTTACAAGATGTGAAGGACCTCTTCAAGGAGAACTACAAACCACTGCTCAATGAAATAAAAGAGGACACAAACGAATGGAAGAAAATTCCATGCTCATGGATAGGAGGAATCAATATTATGAAAATGGCCATGCTCCCCAAGGTAATTTATAGATTCAACGCCATCCCCATCAAGCTACCAATGAGTTTCTTCACAGAATTGGAAAAAAAAACTACTTTAAAGTTAATATTGAACCAAAAAAGAGCCTGCATTGCCAAGACAATCTTAAGCCACAAGAATAAAGCTGGAGGCGTCACGCTACCTGACTTAAAACTATACTACAAGGCTACAGTAACCAAAACAGCATGGTACTGGTACCAAAACAGAGATATAGACCAATGGAACAGAACACAGTCATCAGAAGTAATACCACACATCTACAACCATCTGATCTTTGACAAACCTAACAAAAACAAGAAATAGGGAAAGGATTCCCTATTTAATAAATGGTGCTGGGAAAACTGGCTAGCCATATGTAGAAAGCTGAAACTGGATCTCTTCCTTACACCTTGTACAAAAATTAATTCAAGATGGATTAAAGACTTAAATGTTAGACCTAAAACCATAAAAACCCTAGAAGAAAACCTAGGTAATGCCATTCAGGCCATAGCCATGGGCAAGGACTTCATGTCCAAAACACCAAAAGCAATAGCAACCAAAGCCAAAAATGAGAAATGGGATCTAATGAAACTAAAGAGCTTCTGCACAGCAAAATAAACTACCGTCAGAGTGAACAGGAAACCTACAGAATGGGAGAAAATTTTTGCAATCTACTCATCTGACAAAGGGCTAATATCCAGAATTGACAAAGAACTCAAACAAATTTACCAGAAAAAAACAAACAACCCCATCAAAAAGTGGGTGAAGGATATGAACAGACACTTCTCAAAAGAAGACATTTATGCAGCCAACAGACACATGAAAAAATGCTCATCATCACTGGCCATCAGAGAAATGCAAATCAAAACCACAATGACATACCATCTCACATTAGTTAGAATGGTGATCATTAAAAAGTCAGGAAACAACAGGTGCTGGAGAGGATGTGGAGAAATAGGAACACTTTTACACTGTTGGTGGGACTGCAAACTGGTTCAACCATTATAGAAGACAGTGTGGTGATTCCTCAAGGATCTAGAACTAGAAATACCATTTGACTCAGCCATCCCATTACTGGGTATATACCCAAAGGATTATAAGTCATGCTGCTATAAAGCATGTATGTTTATTGTGGCACTATTAATAATAGTAAAGACTTGGAACCAACCCAAATGCCTAATAAATGACACAGACTGATTAAGAAAAAATGTGGGCACATATACACCACAGAATTCCTACTATACAGCCATAAAAGGATGTGAGTTCATGTCCTTTGTAGGGACATGGATGCAGCTGGAAACCATCATTCCCTGTGCAAACCATCGCAAGGGACAGGAAAAACGAAACACCCACATGTTCCCTAAGCAATTCTCACAGGTGGAACTGGAACAATGAGAACACTTTGGACACAGGATGGGGAACATCACACACTGGGGCCTTGCTGTGGGTGGGGGGAAGTGGGGAGGGATAGCATTTAGAGATACACCTAATGTAAATGATGAGTTAATGCGCAGCACACCAACATGGCAAATGTGCATATAATAAACCTGCACATTGTGCACATAAAAATTCCCAGAACTCTCAAGCATAATAATCATCACTACTCATCATCACTACTACTCACTATCATCATCATCATGGAATTTTGAGAGTAGGCATCCTTGTCTTGTTCCTTTTCTCAAGGAGAATGGTTCAAACTTTTGCCCATACAGTATAACATTAGTTGTCAGTTTGTCATAGATGGTTCTTATTGTTTTGAAGTGTGTTCCTTCAATGCTTAGTCTGTTGAGGGTTTTATCATGAAGGGATGCTTTTAACCTTATTGAAAAACTTCAGAATGCCACTATTGAGATGGTCATATGGTTTTTGCTTTTGTTTTGTTTATGTGGTGAATCACATCTATTGATTCCCATATGTTGAACCCACCTTGCCTCCCAGGACTAAAGTCTACTTGGTGGGGCTCTATTAACTTTTTAATGTGCTGCTGGGCTCTATTTGCTAGTATTTTGTCTTGACATCAACTTTGGCAAATAATTTTTGACTAAGTTCCCAAAAGCAATTGCAACATAAAGAAAAATAAACAAGTGAGATGTAATTATACGAAAGAGTTTTTACAAAATGAAACAAAGTATCAACAGACCAAATAGAAAACCTGTAGAATGAGAGAAGGTGATCGTAAATTATGCATCCAACAAAGGTCTAATATCCAAAATACATAGAGAACTTAAATCAACAAGCAAAATAGACAACCCCATTAAAAATGAGCAAATAATATGAACAGACACTTCTCAAAAACAGACCTACAGGCAGCCAACAAATACATGAAAAAAATGCTTAGCATCACTAATCATCAGAGAAATGCAAATTAAAAGTACAATGAGGTATCGTCTCATACCAGTCAGAATGGCTATTATTAAAATGTCAAAAAACAAACAGATTTTGGTCAGGCTGTGGAGAAAAGGGAATGCTTTGGTGGGAATGTAGATTAATCCAGCCATTGTTGAAAGCAATCTGGAGATTTCTCAAAGAACTTAAAACAGAGCTACCGTTGGATCCAGCAGTCCCAATACTGGGTATATGCCCAAAAGAAAATAAAGTTTTCTATTAAAAAGATACATGCATTCTTATATTTATCATGACGCTATTCACAATAGCAAGGACATGGAATCAACCCAGGTGCCCATCAACAGTGGATTGGATGAAAAAAAATGTGGAACATAGAAACTATGGGATACTACACAGCAATAAATAAAACAATGGAATCATATCCTCTGCAATAACATGCATGGAGCTGGAAGTCATAATCCTAACCAAATTAACACAGAAACAGAAAAATTCTGCATGTTCTCGCTTATAAGTGGGAGCTAAACACTGGGCACATATGAGCATAAATGTAGGGAACAATAGATGCTGCGGACTACTAAAAGGTGGAGCAAGGGGGATGCATTAAAAAACTACCTATTGGGGTTGGGTACAGTGGCTCACGCCTATAATTCCATCACTTTGGGAGGCCAAGGAGGGCGGATTACGAGGTCAGGAGTTCGAGACCATCCTGGCTAACACGGTGAAACTCCGTCTCTACTAAAAATACAAAAAAATTGCCGGGCGTGGTGGCAGGTGCCTGTAGTCCTACCTACTTGGGAGCTGAGGCAGGAGAATGGCATGAACCCGAGAGTCGAGATCACGCCACTGTACTCCAGCCTGAGTTACAGAGCGAGACTCCGTCTCAAAGGAAAACAAACAAACAAACAAAAACTAAACAAAAACAAACTACCTATTGGGTGCTATGCTCACTACCAGGATGATAGGATCTATACTTCAAATCCCAGTATCATGCAATGTTCTCATGTTACAAATTTGCACATATATCCCCTGTATCTAAAATTTAAAAATAAATTAATAAACTGAAGGGTTATAACAATGAAGGACACAGGGACACCTCCTACACATGCATATGCTCACACATGTACAGGCTTGCATGACACACATCTACAGGCTTGCATGACACAGATGGATACAACAAATCTTGAGTGTCTTTCTATGTGATAGCAAGACAAATGCTGGTAACTGCAGCATGCATTTGAATAATTTCCATTTCATAAGGAAGATAAAACTTTCTTCCCTATCACTCCTGGTGAGTTCTAAGGATGGCTTAATTATATTGATTTGTTTCACTTACAACCCTAACCTAGTCTTAAGATCACTGTTGGATTCAGGTGATAAAGAAATTCCACTCATATTACATGTACCAGAGTGTACATTGAGATGTTTTCAGGGACACTTCATATATCATAGAATTTTGTGTCCTGAACAGCCAGAGGACTTCCTGTTCACCTTAACTCAGATGTGTATGACACACCCTAAAATTGAGCAGTGTTCTAGCTTCTGTGATTTCCCATGAGTGCTCTGTTCAGATCAAAAATCCTTGTGCAGTCATGGACTTTTCACCACAGTGTCTTATAATAACAATATTAGTAATTTTATTTAGCAACATCTGATGGCATTGACAATTTCTTTATCATGAAAAGGAGATAAAAAATGTGTACAATTCAACACAACATAATGGTGGGAAACATTTCTTGGAACATTACACCATCAGTTTAGCTGCTGAAGAATATTTCATAGAAGAGAGTAGTGACTGGTATCTCAGAGCTCATCTGTTACATCCCCCACAATTTTTCGATGGAGAAACAGAATCCTGAAAGGATAAATCTTGGCCAAGCTTCCAGTTAATTTGATTTACATTACAAATGTTAGTTAAAAGAGAAGAATGGAAAAAAAAAAAAAGGATATTAAGGGTTCATATCTTGGGAAAAGGGAAAGATCTTAGGCAGACAACTTCCTCAAGTATATTAATAATATTATAAGAAGCATAGTTAAAATGGGTGTTGTACTAATTACATCTGTTCTTAAATTGTTAGAATCATGCACAGAGCACCAATAGCAGTACCTCCACTAGCTACTAAAGCTCCATCAAAATGGCAGTTCTTTTATGCAGATATTAAATAGAAAATTGAGCTAACAATAATTTTTTTGCACTGTGTTTAGGGAAGATAATTTAACAAAGGAAAAGTGTCCATTAGAATATATAATACAGTGTGACACTTGGTAATTGTTAATTCTACTCTGTGGTAGAGGATGTTTGTTTTTATCCCAATTTTGATGTGATATCCTAGAGATAGAAAAGCTACATGAATGCCATATTTTGGGAAAGAAATATGCATTTATTATACCCAATACAATATTTAGTTAAAATAATTTCCTTTGATAGGTCCTTTCAGTGAAGGTTTTTTTGCATGGTACATTAAATAGATTTTTTTATATTTGTTATTCAAACATATCTATATGATTGTGTGCGGTTTACAAATTGAGCAGTTCTAGTGTGGTAGGTAATTGCAGTGGAGTAAAACTAAGATTCAGATATGTCTAGTTTGTTTGGTGAGTTATTCCAATAAGCAGCCCTAGTTATCTATCCACATCTAGTGCTTCAAAACAAGTGGTCAATTAGAGGATGTTCATATTCTGGCACCAGAGAAAATTCAGGAAACTAGAGGGACATTGTGATGTTGCTTCCCAAATAATATTTAATCACCTAACTGTATCCCTTTACATAGTCTTCAGACTGAAGCTGAAGGACCTAGTTCCACTATTTTCCCATGAAGGGGATAGAAATCTGTAGCTATCTAGAGGCTCTGCTTTCAGATGATCTCGTGGATAACAGACACCAGTAAGGTGAACAGAAGTGAAAGAATGTATAGGGATTTTTATGCATAGTAGCAACTTGAGACCCTCAGAAATGAAAAAATTTAAGAGAAAAAATCTAAAATATTTTTTATGTAGGTGTGCACAAAGTTCTAGGGATATTTGAGTTATTTCTTTCTAATGTGATTTTATTTTTATGCAGAGGTTGGTGAGACTTGGAAACTGTAAAATTATGCATCCTTTAAAACAACAATTAATATATGCTAATGACTCTTTAGACATTCGTTTTGAGAAGTTTAACAATACTTTGTACTAAAAAAAATCTCACATTGTTCTATGACGTTGCTTTAATATGAGTTCACTGGGTGATGCCTTCTGATTACTGAGTCTCTAATACCTGTGTTTTGTTTTGTTTCTGTCTCAATTTGCACTGTTTTTGATCTTTGATAGCCCAAGGTAAATAGAACTGTTCAGTGACCCACCATTAATGAATTTGTAAAACAGGAAATTGGTGAAACGCTTATTATTTACCAGACACTATGCTAGAAAGTGGGAATTTAATAATAAAGAAAGGATGACATTTTTCCTCTCCTTAACAGTTTGGCTGAGAAGAAAAACGCTGAAGTAGTAACTTCAAATATGATGAATTTGATAAACAGGATGTACTTGATGCTACAGAGGAACATAAAAGGGGGAGGTAATCTAGATTAGAGTTTCAAAAAGTCATTTCTCTCTAAGTGAAAACAAAGACAGACCTGTAAATTGGAAGAGTGAGCTGGATTAAAAGTGGTATTTCAGGCATAGGGAACAGCATATGTCAGGACCTGATGCAAGAAGAAGGCATATTATTCAAGATGCAGTTAGAAATCAGTACAGTTAGACCACACAATGCAAATGGAAGATATAGGAAAATAAAGCTATGAAAAAAGGCATATAATAAATTATGAGGTTGTCTACAATAAAAAAAATTGCTTAGATTCTATTACAGCCTTAATAGAAGCAATGTAAGCAAGGGAATTAATTTATAGATTTCCTTTTATAACGATCTAACAGATGCAAATTAAATAATCTCAATTTAATGATTTAATAATGTATAAAAAGCCACAATATTTAAACCAGATTAACTAATGTTAACTTTAACATTTGAAACCTCATTGATTGTGTAGCTGGTAAAAGAGAACATAAATTTTGGCAGGTATTTGGTAAATTCTAATTATTTTAATATTTAAATTTTAAATATCATATTTAATATTTAATATTTAAATACTATATCTTCCCTCTGTCATGGTAAACACTCCACGAGCCAGGTTCTTACTGGCTTTGGTAAGTCACCAGCAGGGCAGAAGCAGGAGCTTGGTGACCTAGTTACTTTCTTGCTTCTCGTTCCCATTTGTTCTCTGTATGGATGTCCTGTCTGCTGCAGAAACAGGGAACGGGAGAGGAATAAGAGAAAAATGTCAAAGACAGATAAGAAAAACACATTGGATGCAAGTTTTCAGATCTCTCCTTTGTTGATTTTTTTCATCTACCTCTGCCTTGCCATTGGCTTTCAGAGTGCTGATGGCATCCAAAATGCTGTCTTTCTCTCTGGATATGTTTGATGATTTTCAGGCTATCTCACAACACAGCTCCCTGTACTGTTCTCTGATTTGAGTGAGCTTAGCAAAGTGAAATGCTCTTTGTATCACATTTTTACAACTTTCCTACTATCCCATACGCTCTTGTTGCAGATACTTTGTGCAAGCTCACCTCTTCTGCTCATCTGAGAAACATATCCACCCTTGCTAAAACAGGAGGTGGAAATCACAGTTGCTGCACTCTCAGTGTCACTGTCTCTTCTTTATTTTACATGCCCATATTGCAACATCCATCAATGGTATGAAGACTTATCAGAATTCAATGGGGCTTTCTGAGTTTAGGAGTAAAGTGACGAGGAAGTAGGAACACTTGACTTCACCTACCCACTACTGAAAGGGAGGAGAAAAGTATTCATGCTGCATAAAATGCTCTTCTCAATAGAACAGTTCTTGCTATTTTGTTATCCTGCCCTCCCTTACTGAAAAAACCAACAAACTAATACATTTTAGCAGGAAAGCTGATATGGAGCATCTGGCTCTAGCACCAGAAATTAGACCATATGAAGCATGGTGTTTTACTTTGCAATGTTGAATTATTTTCAAAATATAGCTACACATTCTACATATTCTTTTGATAGGAATAGTAGAAAGGGTGTCTTAGTAACATTCTAGCAAATAGTCCTCTCATTAGAGTGAGAAGGTGAAAATAGAAAATGCGGTGAGACCTGTAGGGAGGCTATGGAAATAATTCAGGGAGGGGTGGGGGCGGGGGAAATGCAACTTCAAATAGAATCATAGCATTAAAAACAGAAAGAAGTGGATAGATTCAGTAAAAGAGAGAAAATTAACAGTGCTGATGATTTATTTTATGTAAAGAGTGAGAGAGAGGAAGAATTAAACTCTAAGATGTTATTTGATAAACAGGGTGAGTGAATGAGTAGATGCTGATTTGATGGCAAAATATTTAAAAATGTGAAGTCATCAGGACTTGGAGTCTGATTAGAAATGTAAACTAAGGGAAAGAAATAGGGAAGTGGTGATTATGAACTACCCTTTAAGAAAAGTACATGAGGAAGGAAGATGAAAATGAGTTGAAAGTTTATGGTGAATAAAGGCTTGTTTTAGGTTTGGAGAGAATCAAGAGGAGAGTGGAGCCAGTAGCAAGGAACTAGTCGATGGTACAAAAGAGCTAGATAGTAATGGATGGTCAAAGATCAGTTCATGGTGATAGCTGATGGAATTGTCCTTGAACAGGTTTTGGTCTTAGAAAAAGAGTTGATGATTAGGTATGTTTTCAGATAAGTAAGTGGACATGGAAATAGGAAAGAGGAAAGCAAAAATATGAAAGGCACTAAGCTTGACTTAATTATCTCCATGTAATAGGAAACAAGATCTGACTGAGCTGCAGTTACTTGTCTCTTAGTTCAGTAGTGAACACATATTTGTGCAATTATTCACTAATTTATTGGGCAGTATCTATGGCAATACAGTATGTTAGGAACTATTTTAGAAAGAAAGGATACAACTTTCAACAGGATACAACAGACCTCTGATCTCAAGCAATCCAGTTTTTTTTTTTTTTTTTTTTTTTTTTTTGCAGTATTTGCAAAGTCATGCTCTATAAGCAGCTACAGTCTAGTGTTTAGGAACACAGAATTTGGAATGGAATACCTGGTTGTATTAGTCTGTTTTCATGAGGCTGATAAAGACCTAACCAAAACTAGGCAATTTACAAAAAGGAGGTTTAACTGGACTTACAATTCCACGAGGCTAGGAAAGCCTCACAATCGTGGTGGAAGGCAATGAAGAAAAAGTCCCATCTTACATGGATGGCAGCAGGCAAAGAGAAAACGAGGAAGATGCAAAAGTGGAAACCCCTGATAAAATCATTAGATATTGTGAGAATTATTCACTACCACCAGAACAGTATGGGGGAAACCGCCCCAGCGATTCAATTATCTCCCACTGGGTCTCTCCCACAACACTGGGAATTATGGGAGTACAATTCAAGATGAGATTTGGGTGGGGACACAGAGCCAAACCATAACACTGGTTTTGAACTTTAGCTCTAGTGCTTATGAAATTGGGAATTTATAAACTTTCTCTCTTTTTTTTCAGAGTATTTTTTTAAATCTAAGAAATGGTGTCTTTTTAAATGTATAAAACTGAGTTTTGTTAACTGAGATTATTTATATTAACAGCCCTCTTTATTATTAATTATTATTATAGCATAAACTTCATGAGGACAGCATTCATATTTCTTATAGATCTCTCTGTTTCTTCTCCCTGGAATATAGTTAGACACACAGTAATTGTTAAAAATATTTGTTAAATAAATATTAACAATAAATTAATAAAGCAATTTATCTTTCAATACGGTGGTACCACTTGAACTAAACAAGATTAGTGTCATGCCTACCACACTTCATAGAGTCTCTAAAATCCCTATGTATATTACACAACCTGTGTCATATATTGTAGCTCTTGACACTAATGTTCTGATAAAGGATAACTTTGGAAATCACTGGTAAAGTGTGTGATAAATAACATGTTTACTGATAAAATAGTTACCATTTCTTTTGTTTGGGACTATAAAAGAAATCTAAAAAGAAAACATTCAAAAATATATTTTAAAATAATTATACTTAAAATCTATGTAAGTACTTATGGAAGCTTTCCTTATACAATTTTGTGAAGAATATGTTTGCTATTAAGTATATATAATAGTTAACTATAGGAGTATACTTTTATTGAAGACAACTTATTTAATGAAGTAAAATTAGAGATATTTGTCAAAAACAGCAAGGTAGAGGTTGATATGGTTTGGGTCTGTGTCCCTGCCCAAATCTCATGTTGAATTGTAATTCCCAGTGTTGGAGGAGGGGCCTAGTGGGAGGTGACTGGATCATGGAGGTGGACTTACCCCTTGCTGTTCTCTTTCCCCTTGCTGTTCCCTTGTGACCGTGAGTGAGTGCTTATGAAATCTGGTTGTTTAAAAGTTTACTCCCTATTCTCTCTCTCTTCCTCCCGCTCCAGCCATGTCAGACATGCTGGGTTCCCCTTTGCATTCTGCCATGATTGTAAGTTTGCTGAGGTCTCCTCAGACTGTGGAACTGTGAGTGAATTAAACCTCTTTTCTATACACATTGACCAGTTTCAGGTAGTTCTTTATAGCAATGTGAGAATAAACTAACACAGAAGTCAAGATGGAAGTCAAAATACTATAAAACATGTATGTTAATATAATGAAAAGAAGCACCTTTAATATTCTACTTTAATCAAAAAAATCTAAGTAAGTTATTCAGTGATTTATTTTAAAATGCAAAGCAAATGTGAGTTTAATGAGTTTAATACTTTGAAGAGCTAAATTCTTGAGCTCTAGGATACTGAAAAGAATAAAAGTCTGAGAAATGTCCTAAGAGCTAAATACATTTTAAACTAAGAATGGAGAAGAAGGTTAGGTTATGGTAAGAGACAGACAGAGAAAGAAAGAGATGATTTTAATGTTGACAGGCTTTATATACCCTGAATATAGGAACTATATTAGGCTTTCAGAGCTATTAGAAAAATTGGACGGGGAACAGGCTTTGGAAAATTATATCTTAGCATGTGTAAGTGCAGCAGTTTTTTCCTTATAATTCTACAAAGAAGAAAAATAGTTGGGAGGTAGCAGGGATTATAGTTTAATTTAGAAAGCATTTGTGGGAGGAATTTTTAGGAGACTTAAAACAGTTATCTTATTTTCTGAGACAGAAACTCAAATATTAGACATTAAGTATTCTGGATTGGTGAGGAAAGCTTTAGAGGTTCAGCAATTAGCTTTCTATTCTGAAACAGTATTGTATTCTTTAAGTTAGTAATTTTCTTAATAATTAATGACTACTGAAGGTTGTCAGACTCATTCTTTTGGGATGACAAAATATTCCTATGTACAAATAAATAAGTTTCTGAATGTGAAACATTTCATGCATCACTGAATGGCATTTTATCATCCACCCAATTAGTACATTGAATGGAGAACAAGCTCATTTAAACCACATACTTATTAAATGTCCAGTAAAGGACCAAAACAAGGATATTCTCATTCTTCTGTTTTCTGTACAAGCACTGGTACCATCTGGGCAGGTTTATTGCAGAAACCATAGTATCTTTCTTCTTCCCATCAATTTTCTCTCTTCTGTTGCAGGAAGAAAATTCCACAAAAGAAATAAAGGAAATATCTTTTCTTTTTGTCTATTTAAAAGAGATGAGGAATAAAATATCATGGGAAAATCGGAAATGGTTGGATTTGCACAATTTTTGCCAAATTGAAACAAATTAACTGAGTGTAGCTAGAAATCATGTGAATCTGTTTTAATTAATAAATTGATAAACCCCATAATTGTGTTGATAAAATAACAGCTACTACTAATAATAGTAATAATAAAGCAATAGATAAAAATTTCCTAGGCACTAACTGGATTATTTGCTTCTCTTAAATTACTTCATTCAATTCTCACGACAATCATGAAAGGGATGTTTTATTAGTGTTCACTGGAAAAATGAGAAAACTAAGATTCAGAAAGGTGAAATAATATATTAAAAGTCACACATGTGGTAACAGGCAAACCTGGGAAGAAATCAGACTAATTCTCAAGTTTGTGTTCTCAAACTTTATACTGTAAAAAGCATTCTAATTCCAGTTTTGAAAAAAATAAAATTAAATTAAAAAAAAGCAAGGCAGCTCATATATTTAAGAGGTCGTTTGATTTTTTTGTGTGGTTTTATTATTTGATCTTGAGAAATCAACACTATTATCTAGCTATATAAGTAGCTAGGAATGTATACATACATTTCTAAGTAGAAGTGATGTTTTAGCTCTAAGGCTGTTTGCTTGCTCAAGATCTAGCATTTACTTTTTAGTTTTAAATCCTGAGGTCTGTTCTTTAGCATTTTCAACCTTTTTCCCCCTGAGATGTTTCCTACACTGTATTAGCTCAAGCATCTGTGATATCGCTGAGAAGTTTTGTGTATGGTGACCAGCTGTCTTCTGTCCTCCAAAATGCCCCACCAATTCAGCCAAGTGAAGGTGAGTTCGTACAGAAGTATATAAGGGGAAAAGACCCTTTTAAATATATATGTCCTCTTTTCCTCAGTCCTTTCCCAAATCCTACCCATGTTTCACAAAACAGAGGAAATTTCAATTTGCTTAGTTTTAAAACCTGTACAGACAGTTCCTGACTTACAAGACTTCAACTTATAATTTTTCAATTTTACAATGATGTGAAAGCTATAGGCACCAGTAAAAACCGTGCTTTGTTCTGTTTTCACTTTCAGTACAGTATTGAATATATTACATGAGATACTCAACATTCTATTATAAGATGGGCTCTGTGTTAGATGATTTTGCCCAACTGTAGGGTAATGCAAGTGTTTTTGAACACATTTAAGCTAGGCTAGGCTAAGCTATGATGTTCTGTACGTATATTAAGTACATTTCCGGCTATATATATATATATATAATTTTTTTTAGACAGAGTCTGGCTCTGTCGCCCAGGCTGGAGTGCAGTGGCACAATCTCCGCTCACTGCAAGCTCCGCCTCCCGGGTTGACTCCATTCTCCTGCCTCAGCCTCCCAAGTAGCTGGGACTGCAGGCGCCCGCCACCTTGTCCGGCTAGTTTTTTTGTATTTTTAGTAAAGACGGAGTTTCATCATGTTATCCAGGATGGTCTCCATTTCCTGACCCTGTGATTCGCCCACCTCGACCTCCCAAAGTTCTGGAATTACAGGCGTGAGCCACCGCGCTCGGCCGGTGTTTTCAACTCATGACGAATTTGTCCAATGTAACCCCACCATAAGTCAAGTTGCATCATATGTTCATAAAGACAGACTTTGTACTTGAACACCCCACTTCTCCACAGGAAAATCACACTTTCTATAATTGTTTTCGTATTGTTTTGTTACATATGATTGAAAATGTCTCCAAAATAATCTTTCTTAAATAAAAGAATACATATTTCTTCTTCAAAATTAGCGCAACTGGAATATATATATATTTCAATTTTAGAATAATGGTTTTGTCCTGCTTTATCTGTATAACATTTTACAGATTCAGAATTATTTCGCTCTACTAAAACATCAACACATTTTTAATGATTAGAAATGTATACATCTCATTAGATTTGTTCTAAAATGTTTAATTTTTATTAGGTTGAAATGTAAAGCAAATATCCAGTTCAACGTTAGAATCTTGTCAACCCTAAACAAATACAGTTCCAAAGCAAAACCTCTACATATTCCTACCAAAAAGCAAGGAAACAAACAAACAAACTCAAACCTGCAGGTCCGCACATGGAGGAGAGATTTTTCTATTTCTCTGATCTTCATCATGAAATGTCACCCTCTGTCCCGTAAGAACAATGTCAGCACAAGATGCCAGTTACCTTCTTACACTGAAGACAGCACACTATTTTTCTTTCCAGTCTACTCATTTCTGTGATAGAAATTCTGTTAACATTTTAAACCCTCGATATTTTTCACACATGACGAGTCTGTGACCCGGCGGGTTGAAGACAGTATCTTATATGAAATTAATAATGTGGAAGACAACTGAGACAACTGAGAAAACTGTGGCATAGTTTAGTTTAGTAAAAGAATCTATGCCATGATAAACAATGTTTCCTCTCATTTATCAATAAATAATGTTATGATGCCTATGTTGAACTACAAATCGATTGGGGCAGAAAGTCAAAAATACATCCTTTTATTCAGAAATGTCTTTGTTAAAGCATTATTTGTCATTCCATATTCATGATCTATATTTACTCAGCATTGTGTTTCTCTCAAATTCAATGCTCAGAGAGCTTAGGAAAATTTCTCACTTAACCAAAACAAAAACAAAAACAAAAACAAAAACAAAACAAAACAAAGTAACAGTAGAGTACAGGCTATAGTCAAGACAGGGTTAAACTACTCCAATATCCACATTTGTACCATCCCATCAGCTACCTTGATAATAGTCATTGCTTTTTGATTACTTAATATCAACTAAGAACAGAGTCTGAGTACTTTACACACACCTCTTTATGTTAATGATGCAAAGCCAGTATTATTTTTTATTAATGAGGAGATTAACACACAGCATGCCTATTTTATTTGTCACTAGTATGTCATATTCTATTTTTTTTTCTAATTTCTATTTTTATTTTAGGTTCATGGGTGCATGCTTGTTAACTGGGTATATTGCGGGATGCTGAGATTTGGGATACAGTTGATCCTGTTACCCAGGTAGTGAGCATAGTCCCCAACAGTTAGTTTCTCAATTCTTCCCGTTTATCTCTCTCCCCTCTAGTATTTCCCATCTTTATGTCCATGTGTTTCCAATGTTTAGCTCCCACATATAAGTGAGAACATGCACTATGGTGTTCGGTTCCTGTGTTAATTCACTTAGGATAATTTTTCTCTAGCTGCATCCAAGTTGCTGCAAAGGACAGGAATTTATTGTTTATTATGGCTGCATAGTATTCCATAATATATATGTACCACATTTTCTTTATCCAGTGAACCATTGATGATGACATAGGTTGATTACATGTCTTTGCTATTGTGAATAGTGCTGTGATGAACATATGAGTGCATTTGTCTTTTTAGTAGAACACTATTTCCTTTTTGATATATATATCTGGTAATGGGATTCCTGGATCGAATTGTAGCTCTGGTTTAAGTACCATGAGAAATTTCCAAACTGCTTTGCACAGGGTCTGAACTAATTTCGATTCCCACCAATAGTATGTAAGTGTTCCATTTTCTCCACAGCCTTGCCAACATCTGTTGTTTTTTGACTTTTTAATAATAGTATTGTGATTGGTGTGAGATGGTATCTTATTGTGGTTTCGCTTTGCATTTCTCTGATGATGACTGATGTGGAGGATTTTTTCATGTTTCTTGGACACTTGTATGTCTTCTTTTGAGAAGTGTCTGTTCATGTACTTTTTCCACTTCTTAATTAGGTTTTTTTTTTTTTTTTTTGCTTGTTCAGTTGTTTAAGTTCCTTATAGATTCTGGATATTTGAGCTTTGTTGTATGCATAGCTTGTGAATCTTTTCTCTCTTGCTGTAGGTTGTCTGTTTACTATGTTGATAGTTTCCTTTGCTGTGTAGAAGCTCTTTTATTAGGAATTACTTGTCAGTTTTTGTTTTAGTTGCAATTGCTTTTTAGAACATAGTCATACTTTCCCAAGGTTGATGTCCAGAATAGTGTTTCCTAGATTTTTTTCTAATATTATTAGAGAGTGAGGTCTTATATTAATCCATCTTCAGTTAATGCTTGTATATGGTGAAAATTAGGGGTCCAGTTTTATTCTTCTGCATATGGCTAGCCAGCTATACCTGCACCATTTATTGAATACACAGTCCTTTCCCCATTGCTTATTTTTCTCAATTTTGTGAAAGATTAAACGAATATGTATGCAGTTTTATTTGTGTTCCCTATTATTTTCCATTGATCTATCAACTTATTTAAATAATACATATCCTGATCTATCGACTTAAATAATATATATCCTAGTAGAAAGTAAACCCCACAAAGAGTTTGTTTGTATACTCGTTCTGTCAATGTGGTATCCCCAGAGACTAGAACCATGTATGGCACATAAAAGATATTCAGTAAATAATTATCAAATGAATGAAGAATTAAACTGGCCTACCCATTTGAAAATTTATCTTTGAATCTAAATGTTTCATTTTTATCATTTACCATAAAAATAGTTTCTTTTGCTATGTGTGTATTTTAAATTATTTTTATTTATATGAGATTGCTGAGTGTCTTGGAGAAAAGTATGAGTAGGTCTGTAAGCTTCAGAAGCCACTGTCCCCAGTAAAGGGAAATATCTATAGGCAGTTAGTTCCTTATGCCTGGGTCCTCAGGATATGTAGCCTGTGTTCTCATTTTCCTGGCCCAATTGGAAGACTTCTGAAACAAAGGTAACAATTTATAGGTTGGCCCCAGGTTTGATCTGAGATTCTTGGTCATTACAATTCTGTCCATCAGAGCACGTTTTCATGGTTGCTAGTCATGAGGCAGGAAAAATGGAGAAGGTCAGAAATCCCCCCTTTGGGAATTGCTCTCAGCAGGAGATGTTTTACCTTAAGTCATGCCCATTCCTGGAATAGCCAGCATCATTAGTCATTGTGAGCCTACAAAGGCCAGCATCTTACCTCAGTTTGGAATAGCTCTGAAAGGCCATACTAGCTACAGAGCATTCTTTTAGCATCTCCCTTTGCTCATCGTGCTTCCCTCCCTCCTTTATAGCTCTTGTTCCCAAGAGCATTCCCACATTTCTTTGTTACCATAAGCTTCATCACAATGTCTGTTTTCAATAGAATACAACCTGCTAAAAAATAATCTTTTGAGACAGGGACCTGACAATATTTTTAAAAATAAATTTCCAATAGAGATTATAATGTAACCAGTCGGAAGTAGCCATTTCTCTAAGCAATCTTACGTTTGATATAAAGATTACAAGATAGAGCAGAGGGATATATGGAAAGGCACATGGATGAAATTTTAAGATGAACATGCTAAAAATAAAACTGTGCTACGAGGTATAGAAGAAAATCAGAAATTGCCATAAACTTTATTTTCCAATTTTACATGAAGCCAACTTTAAACAAGAAGCTATATTTGTAAGTGATGACTGCCATCGTGTAGAAAAAGATCAAAGACAGATTTTAAATCATGTCCTAATTTTGACCAGTTGGTAGAAGCCAGGTGAAAAAGGGTTATGGGGATAATTCTTCAGGTATTAAGGATGTCCATCACTGATTAGTGACTTCTCTCAGGGATGGAAAAAAGGAGCTCATATTGGATAACAGAGGCAGAATTCCTTATCTATAAATAATAATAAAACTGTTAATAAATACCTATCCTCCTCTTAATTTTTATTAGTAAAGTCATACTTTACGGCATACTAGAAATATTTTACTTCAGAGGAATATATTCATTGTGTAGATTACTGGTCATTTATCATTGCAGAATAGGCAATACTATACCCACTGTTTTACTTTTTATTTGTAAAAAATGGTAGTATCTTTGTGTCATCTACACATCCGTGTTTAGATCAATATATCGGTGAGGCTATCATTAAAAAAGAGGATAGATAAGTTTCACATCATATAGCACTAAGACTAACTGAAGAACACTAAATTCATTTAATATCAACAGACTCAGTGACATCATTGTGCAGAAATCTCCTTGTTTAGCAATGATAACTTCTAAAAGTAGTTTTCTAGGCCCAGAAGCTTTATATTCAAAAAGATGTCCAAAAGTTCAAACAACATACCAAACTAACACTGCAAACTTAATAGCGATATGTATCTCATTTGTTTTTCACTGTGGAAATTCAATGTCTGTATTTGAAATCTGGTATAAATCGTGATGTAAGATAAATTTAAACCACAAAGCAGAAAATATGTTTCTTTTTATTGAGGTTTTATTTTTGAATGCATAATACGTAGCTACACCTGCTGGTATTTGTTCCCTTAGTGGGCATTTTGGAAGCCAGATGTATGAAAGAAGATTCAGATAATATGCACAGAAGATAACTGCTTAAGGTTTCTAATCTCAGTAGTTGTGTTTGGTTTATGTATTTTTCCTTTTTGATCATATGTTATGTGCTTTAATAGATAAGAAAGGTTATAGTTGAGATCTCTAGCAACTTTTGTAAACTGCTCAGTATTTGTAGAATTAGGATTCACTAATTTTATAAATTAGCAATCTTTATCACATGCTTAAGTGTGAGTATGATCTTTATCTTGTAAAATTTCAGATAAGCAGAGAAAAAAATGGTGACATAAACATTTTAAAAAGAGATCGGAAGGTAATATATTTTATAAATGTCCTCTCTTCTATGCTTTGTTAACATGAAAGCCTTTCCAGAACTTCCACGTGGCTGTAGGATGGCTGATGGCATGTTCTGAAGATCAGCGGTTACATGAATATAGCCCAACCTTGGACAGAAACATACTTTAACTTATATCTTTTTCTCGAAAATGACCTATAAATCTATACCAACCAATACTATAGCCTATATTCCCATGTATCACATTCGTTAGATCAGTGACCTTTATTTTCTAGTTTAGTTCAGTAGTTTTGTTCACACATTTAAAATGAGATGCTAACAAGGCTCCTTAATTTCGTTGAAGGATTTTATAAGGGTCAGAGTGCCTTTAAGTACATAGTTAATTTTTTATAAGGAACTCGATCTTTTTTGTCTATTTAACTCAAACGTCCTTAAAATGCTAGGCTTAATGTAAATAATTGTTTTTTCCTGTTTTTCACTTAGGAATTTTCTCTTATATCTCTTAAGAAAGTTCATTAATGCTAAGTGTTTGTTTTGTCCTTTGTAGTGTTCCATGATGTGTTTTATGGTTATTAGAATTCCATGTTTAGTCTTAGGCTTCTAAACTGAAAAAGGATAAACCATTTTAGACCTTAGGACCAAGAATAACATAAAAGGCAAACGAAATGGAAAAGATGTGAACATTTGCTTTGGAGAAGATATTATTGCTAAGGAACTCAATAACCATCTTCAACTAATTGAAGAGCAGATTAGTAGAGGGGAGTGAGTTGGGCATAGTGTCCCACTCATATCTCCCTTCAAGAAAAGTCTTAGCTTTCCAGCTTTTAGGAATACTGTCAGTAGATGGCCATCAACGCTCAGCTCCTCCATAGATTACCTCAGCTGCAAAGAAACAGTCTCATCTAAAAGTCACACTGTATCTGGGACAGCCTGAACTCAATTCATTCAGGTAGAGGTCTGAAATCTTGCCCTTTTTTGAGCAACATAACTCAACTATTGCTGACCATTTAAGCCTTGGAGCTTCCTGTGGAGTCAGCTGAGTCAAGTGTTGGACCTGTATCACCACTCAACTTCTCCTGCCCAAATATTTGTCCTCCTCTATCCTTCTCTTCTCTTCCCTTTCCTTCTGCTGGTATTGATCTATGGCAGTACTTTATAGTGTGCACCTCTTTTCATTAGTTCTATGAGTTGCCTCAGGAACAACAAATTTATGGTCACATGTCTTTTTGAGATACAGCATTCCTCTTTTTTTCCTCTTGGAGATTCTTTATTTGGGTGTGTTTCCTTACTTACTTCTCCTTCTCTACATTCTTTCTCCCCAATATCGTGATAAACCTCTTTATCAAGCAAAATACTTGTGTTTCCCCCTGCTTACTTTTGTCTGTTTTTTACAGGTCACATCTTCATTACGTATAACAATGGTAGACTGAATAGACTTTTGCCACGTGCAAGTAAATAAGTGAAACAAAAGGATACCCAGTAAGTGAGAGGGGAGAAAAAGGGAGAAAGAGAGAGACAGACAGAGAGAGAGCAAGAGAGAGAGAGTACACATTTCTTAGGGGATAGTTTGGTTTTGGGCGTTAAGTCCTGATATTAAAGGGTTGAGGTTCATCATATGCATTAGATACCCAAATCACTTTTATCTCAATTACAGCTATTACGATTCCATAGAATTTATTAATTTATTGTTTAGACAACAAGTTTTGTGAGTGAGGCGTGCAGAAGGTAGATACATGAGATAAACTCCAAACACTTAAGCATATAACACAGTGACAATGATCATCTGATTTCTATTTTTTAAGGCCGATATATTTTACACTACCTTTGAGCCATCTGCACCCTACTTCACATATCTGTGATTGTACACAGCTTCTTCCTTATTAGCACTTATCTTTAGCCCATTTGGTGCATTCCTATTCATCCTTTAACTTTCAGGATAGATGCCATTTCCTCAAGGAAGTCTACTTTTGTCCTGCAGGAAAACAGACAGTGACTCCACTGTTTTCCAATAGCAAGTTTTATAAATATTTTATGTTTGCCTCAATGTTTATTACATTTAGTTACATGTTTTTATTTTGGTGGCATACCTTCCTTAAATCTAAGGTTCTTCAAATAGTTTTTATTTTATCATTATTACAGCCTAGAGGGGCCCACAATTTATAAAATAATGATAATAATAATAATATTAGTAATATTAACTGGCAGGTTGAAAGGTCATAAATTCACTCATTTAAGAAGGTTGCACTTAATGCAACTAACAATAAGTGATTCTCATTTTGTTAATATTACATGAAACAGGTTTGCCAAATAAAGTCAATGTACTCAAGTAATGTATTTTTGTGAATGAAGAAGAAAAATACAACACAACTTTATACAACACAAACAACCACAAAATAAAGCAAATAAAAAGTACACTACTGAATGGAATAGTATATTTTTATCAATCTAATGTTCATTATTGAACTTTCAAGCTGGATAAAGCTTATACTGCTCAGACATGTCCTGATACATGTAAAAGCCAAAACTGTAAGAGCAAAATGCCTAATGATTGCAGGATTATAAGAGAAAACACAAAAAAGAGATTGGACTTGATATTTGATGAGTATACATTTGATGATGTATGATTCCCCACTAAGTAAATAATTATTCTTTAGCCTTGAATATTTGCTATTATTAATTTTACAAATATTCCAATGATTAAAATAACTAATTTATAATAACTAATTATGCTATTTGTGTTTATTGTTGAATGAATATTGATGTGGATTTCAGTAGATGATGAAATGTGGACCTCCCAAAATAGGATTTTATTAATATAATCTTATTAAAATTCCCTGCACTCAAACATAGGGGATTCATTTCTACACACACGAAGGCCAAATCTGAGTTACAACCAAGGATTCAAAATAAGCCTTCATATTTGATTAAATATTTGTATTTTTATATGCTCTTCCACATATATTACCTAATTTATAAATGTATTTTAGAAACATGCTGATATTAAATCACAGTTTACATAAAAATAAGATCTAGATTTCTACTAATTTTACCTTCAACATTATTCTTTGTTTTCCATTGTGATTCATTAATTTGTAAATTTAAGTTGTTTTAAAAGTTCTATGAAATGATGATTGACATTTGATTTCCTCTATCATTACTTGTGTTTTAATTTAGAGACTTTTTTTACATTAACGTGAAAAATTTAATTGTGATTATATCAAGATCATAGATAAATCTTTGTTTGGCTCATCACGGCCAAGCTTTGTTTTAGTTCTGGTTAATTTAAATCTAAAAAACAGACACTTTGAAGTCAGTTTTGCTACAATTGCTGCAGGCGTAGATGATTCAGCACTGTAACAAAATACAGAGACACAACAGCCATGTAAATTTTTTTCTAATACTGTTTTTTGAGTAAAGTAAGTACAAAAAATATATATTGACTGAATATTCTGGATAGGTCCCCTGCTCAAAAGGGGTCTGTCTCTCTTGTGTCAGTCTGACATGGCATATATTGTTTGGATATTTTAGAACACAAAATTTTCTTTACAGAACAATTGATGAAACTCTAGATATTTCATTTTCTGAATGAAGAGAAACAGAGAGAGCGAGAAATTAAAGAAAGTAAGAAAGATGACATAATTATTAACATCTTCCTAGAAAATGTGGACTTAAAAGATCTATCATTACTTTGACATTCATCTGTGAAGTATCACAACATATTTCTTGTACCTTTTTAAACATAAAGGTATCCAGTTTCATTTGGAAGCATGTGTCTTCAATTTATAATGTCTTACTCAATTCCCTGAAATTTGTCTTTTCATCCAGAGACAAGCTGATAACGGATCTGTGTGTCCAAGCATCCACTATTATTTGCCCCTAGACAACTACTCCACTTCATTCTGATGTTATACACGATAAACATTTTAGAGAAAAAAAAAAAAAAAAAAAAAACAGCAAGCATGCAACAATCAAATGCTTATCCATTCGGGAATGTCCCAACAGATGTCAGTTATAGATCAGTGAGGAAGTTTCAGGTTGAAAATGTATTGAGGACATTGAAAAGATAGACAAAAATAGTGATAAAGCAAACATATTTAGTTCAACTGGAAGTGGAATCTAAAAAGCGCTAAGGGATCCTGAGTCAAGCTGATATCAATTTGGTGATGTTGCCCTCAGGTCCCTCGTCTGCCTTCCTAAAGTGTTCTGTACTATTTTTCTTTAAGAATTCAGTCAATCTTATGAAATCAGACAGTCTTAAATTTTATGTTTCTTTTCTCTCTCAGCTTCTGCTATTAATCAGCCTTTAATTACAATTTAGAAACGTGTGAGAGATGATATAACATCTGCATTGTAACATATCAGGATTGAAAACTAAATTAACTTTGGGATTATCTTTCTTTTGGTCATATGCTACAAAATATTTCAATTTTTCTATACTGTCTACAAATGTATTTGCCTCCATATAGTCATATTTACCTAACTTTCTCCTGCCTCAATTAGATAAATACACCTTATTTTTCTCAAGATTTTTCTTTGCCAGGCATGATGGCTCACACCTGTAATCTCAGCTACTAGGAAAGCTGAGGTAGGAGGATTCCTTGAGGTCAGGAGGTTGAGGCCAGTCTGGACAACATAGTGAGACCCCATCTGTAGGGGGAAAATGACTTTCCCTTCTAACTTCTGTGTTATCAGCAATTCTTGCTTTGTTATTTATTCTATATTTTTTTCAACTTTTGCTTTCTAATTGTTCCTTTTTTTTTCACTTATATTCACTTATTTCATTGTCCGTGACCCATCGTGAACTCTAATGACTGTCTTATCTATTCTCTTTTCTTCAGAACCAAGCTTTTTCAACAAAGAATATACATTACTGTTTCTGCCTTATACGATTACATCCTCTGTACATCCCATGCAACCTAGTTTCTGTCCTCATCACTCTGCTGTAATTGCTCTTACTAAGGTTGCCAAAGACTTGGAATATTGCCAACGCCTCTGGGCATGTTTTTTATTTTATTTTATATACCTCTCTGTGGCATTTGACACTTCATTATTCCACCTCTTAAATTTTCTCCCTCCTTGGCTTTCATAATATTTCAAAATCCTAGTCAGCTTCCTCTGTCTCTGATTGTTCAATCTTTGTTTCTTTCACAGTAGAATCTTTCTCTGTCTACTATTTAAATGAATTTCTGTGAATTAGTACTTCTTTACACATTTAATTCTTACTCATGAAAATTCCAAATGCATATGACTTTAAATATTTCTCCATTTTGATAATAAATATCTATGTTTCGAAAAAATATTTTATAATTAAAAGCAAAACTCTACATTTTTATATATTTATGTGTTTCTTGCATTAATAATTTCCTCTCATACCTAAAAGTTTACTATTATTCTTTATTTTGTTAGTAATACCAACATTTTATAAGTCAGAAGCATAGGGATTATCCTTGCTTCCAATACTTTTTTTCTTCCAAAATTCAGTTGGTCACTAATTCTGTAGCATAAGTGTTTTTCATCTTCTCTGTATTTTGTTTTCTTTGTTTGTTTGTTTTGTTTGTTTTTTAAGATGTGGGTAGTCTCTTCTGTTTTCTGAATATTGAAGTACCAGGTAAATGTTCTCTTCTTCATCCTTTCTGCATTTATCTGAGTTTAGACCTGCATAATCTAACACACCAAGTTATTGTAACAGTCCTCTAAATTGTCCCACTGTCTCCAAATTTTATTATTTCCACTTGTTTCTCATCTTAAACTTGACAATAATTTTCTTTGCTCTCAAAGTCATAAGCCTATAACAAGTGTGAGTTATACTACACTTACAGTAAATTGCCATCAACAGCTTCCCTTAGGAATCTTTTTGTCAATTTTGGATTTGTTTACTATGACTTCCCCCTGCCAAATTATACATAGACCAAACTGAAATAATTATCCCTTGCCTTATATTTGATATTATTTCTGCCTTGATATTTCTGCACATTTTTTTTTTTTCCTTCGCCTACTGGGTATTTCCCTCCTTTGTTTGATTAGCATCAAGACACAGCTCATGTGTCTCCTTCATAAAGGATTCATAAGCCTCTTCAGTCAAGAGAGATGACTTCATCTAGGTGACTCCTCTGTGGCTTGTACTTCCCTATTTTGAGAATTTTCCTACAATATTTTAGAAGACTATTAAGAAAAACAACAGATGATTGACAGGCTTAAGATTGTGCAAATATGTGTTTTTTTCTCTTTATTTGTATATTTTCCAAATTTTCTTTAGTGATTACATATATTTTTATAATATATAAAATGGTACATAAGACTAGCGTATTTATAAATATTTGTGTTTTTTAAATGAAAACACACAAATATTATTCACTACAGAGTAAATTCTTTGTAGACAGACTTTTTCATTTTCTTTATTTCCTTTATAAAAATTATTTAAAAATTCATCTCTATTTCTACTGGGGGACTACTGATTAAACAAAAGAGTACAAATTACTAGCATAGCATGTCGAAATAAGGAAACAGTGACTAAAATTTGGCAAATGAGATTTTTAAAGTAAATGAAGCATAAGCACGGTAGTTTAATATGAAGACCTAAAGCATAAATAAAATTTTAAGATTTCTCTCTTTTCATTTATAAATTTTCTTGACCTTTGTTGTAGCAACTGATATTTTTGTGTGATTGAACATGCCCTATATTTAGTTCAGTTTCTAAATTGGGCTTTAATACAAAGTTTGTTTGCTTATGTGTCTTAAAATTTATCCGTCTGATAATGTTTTGGACTGTTATTTTATATTTATATTTCTTTTTTTTTTAACATGCCCCAGTCCTCTATGTTTTGTCATAGTTGACTTTTCTAAGCTCCTTTTCTAGGTAAATCTCACATACTTGTCATGATTCAGGTCCCTCATTGCCCTACACAAAGAATTAATTTTATTTTATTCTCCTCCTACATCTCTGTAGTCATTCTGATATTAGAATTTTGTATTCCAGATGTTTCTTTTGGTGCTTGAATGCTCAATGGTACATCAAAGATTTCATAATCTAACACTATCCCTGTTCAATGTTAGGTTACAGCTATTAGAAAATGATCTTGAAATATTTCATATTATCTTGAGTATTTTAATAACAGATTTGTGGATAATTTCAACATATTATTTTACCATAAAATTATCCCATAAAACAGTATGTGAAGTAGCATCTCATTCCAAATAAGAAGAATTTGCTATAACTTCAATTAGTGTTGACTATTGTCACAAGTGAATCTTTTGATTGTCCTTCAAATTATACTCAATAAACATCAAATCATTCTTCTCCTGTTCTCTGTTAAAACAAGGCAGAGGAGGAATATACTAATGCAAGACAGGATAAAGGATAGGTATGATCATGATACACTCTTGGCCAAAGATTTGCAATTATCATTTGTTTCAAGGAATGATGAGACTGTCAACTGCAAAAAAGAATTATTAGGAACTTAAGTATCACAGAAGAGCAACAACAGATTGTAATAAATTAACGCAGCATCTAATGGCTCATTGACAAGTGAAAAATGACCAGAACCGTTTGTAATACATTTGAATTTCAGCTGAGTTGAGTTATTTTATCATGATTGAGAAAATAAATGTAAAAATATTGTCCACTTTGATTTTCAAATATTTAATCTATAATTCTGGTTTTTCTATTTGTATTACATTAAGAGAAACTAAAGAAAACTAATTTATTGTATACTGTTTTTTAAAAAGGTGCACATATATTTTAAAGTGTCTCATTATGAAATATTTGTCTTTTATAGTGAGTTGATTATATATGACTGGTAAATTAAATATAATCCATGATCATTTAAGTTCCACAAAGTATTTTTATAAGTAACAGAGCTATTTTGCATTTATAATTATTGAGAAAACAAAGAAATTTTTAAATTGTTTTTTCTGCTAGGTTCCCTAAATTAAATTTTACAAAAATAGGTACTTTTTAAAAAATTTCAGCATAGCAATACATACAGTAAAACTATGAAGGATAAAATTGGGAATACAAGATACAAATTTCTAAAAATATTTTGAAGATTAAGTAAAGAAAAGAAATCCATTAGAAAAGTATGAAATAGATCTGATAATATTTAAAAATTAAATGTAAATAATAACCAAAAAGGCTTTTCATCTTTCTCATAATTAAATAATTATAATTTGCCACTTAAAAATTAATCAATATTAAAAATGTTGATAATGTTTATTCTATAAGACAGCACATTTTTGATCATTTGGCAATATTCAAAATTAGAAATGCTATGTCCTTTGATGAACTTCAATTGTTCAGGATATCAACAACTTAGAAATAAAAAATTCCTTAATGTTTATTAACAGTGCTTATATAGTTTGTTAATTACATCAGGCTCTATTCAATATGATTTGAAATATTAATTTGTTTGACCTTCATAATAACCTTGTGAGCTATTACTATTATTGTCCCCATTTTGCACCACAATCATAGAGCTAGTAAGGGCAATGGTGACATGAGCGCTGTGCTAAGATCAAAAACCCAGAAGTTGAACTCTAGAGTCTGTGTCTTAAAACACAACACTATGCTGCTACTCTGAATATTTTGCATGAATTATGATTCCTCTATGTAGTTGTTATGAAATGAGGTAGATCTGGATAGGTTGGTATAAAATAATTCCAGACTTTAATACCATTTAAAAAAAAACAAGATGCAGGTGTATATAATATGTACAAGTTGTTTAAAATTAAGTTGGACAGAAAGAAAGGACAAATAGCAAGAGAGACAAAGAGAAAGAAAGGAAAGAGGGAGCATGCTCAAATTCTACTCTAGAACTTTATTGTTGTCTGGCCTTGGGCAAGCCACTTTTCTCACCTGGGCCTGAGTTTTCTCATATATAAATTGGAGGTCAGAATAGAAGCAATTGAACAGGAGTTGTAAGGATTAAATGACATAATGCACATAAAATACTGAGGACAATACAGATAATGTAATTTCAATTCTGGAATTGTGATTGATTTTTGTTTTCAGTGTCACGGGGATTATGCAATTGTGAATTTTGTTTTCATGTTCTCTTGTATTAAAGGAAACCTATATTATATTGTGCATAATTAAATATCAAATATTCACTTTCTTGTTTATTCAGGAAAATTCAGAATATATCAGAACTTCATTTATTCTTGAATATTTATGTAGTATGGTTCTATTTTAGCTGATATTCCTAGAGAATTTTCAAAGTTAAAATCTGCTATTTATAGAATACATGCCTTTCCTGCTTGGACATTGGGGAGTTATTTGGCTTACCCTAATTTGGACTTTTTTTTAACTGTGGGGTTAGTATCAATACTGTATTTAAAACTGTGTTGAGATGTCTAACACAGCGTCTTACTAAAAAAAGAAGTATTGATCAACTTGTTCCACAATGGATGTCCTGAACCTTCATTCTGTCTGTTCAGTAATTGGCAAGCACTGCGTATGATGACCACTTTCAGATGGGGCAGAATTTTCTTTTCATCCATGGTTTCCATTGTTCCATTTTATTGCTGTCATTGATCATAATAATCAGCTCTCATTTGTCACCATTAACCAAGCCTCTTCATTCAGTGACTAATATCAGACATGTTGTAAAAAATTAAATACATGTCTAATAATTAGAGGATCCCTATACCCCTTTTTAGTATTTTTGTGGTTCTGAATAAATGATAAGAATGTCAGATACTATGCATTCCAAGAAGAAAGAAAAGAAATATTCCATATGATGTGAAGGGAATAAATGTACTAAAAGAGTTAAGTGAGTTACATTACAAGAAAAGGTTAAAGGAGATCACCCAAGACTTTAATGAGATAATGGAGTCTGCTACTACTTTGGATTTTGGAGAAAGATTGTAATCATCTTGATCTAGATGGGAAGATTGTTTTGTCTGATGCATAAACTTTTGATTGAGTTAGAATCTGTACCCTCAGATTTCATTTCTGAAATGTATCTCTGAAATATCTCCAAGTGTAATTTTTCCTGTTGCTTTTAAACTAGGCACTCGAACCATGTATAATTTGAAGTTTAGTAAAATCTAGGAGAAATGGTTATTCTGTCATCATAATATTTGTATTTTATGATTTATTAGTTGATTGTTAACAAATATGTAGATCAGTGTTGGTGGCATTTACTAGTTTCTCTTCCCCTTCCCACAAACAACACAGTATTAAAAATGCTTTGATGGGGACAGGCACGGTGGCTCACGCCTGTAATCTCAGCCCTTTGGGAGGCCTAAGCGGGTGACACCTGAGGTCGGGATTCTGAGACCAGCCTGACCAACATGGAGAAAATCCATCTCTACTAAAAATACAAAAAAAAAAAAAAAAAAAATTAGCCTGGCTTGGTGGCGCCTGCCTGTAATACCAGCTACTCCAGAGACCGAGGCAGGAGAACCACTTGAACCTGGGAGGCGCTGGTTGCGGTGAGACAAAATTGTGCTTTTGCACTCCAGCCTGGGAGATAAGAGTGAAACTCCATCTCAAAAAAAAAAAAAAAAAAAAATGCTTTAATAACTATTTTGAGAATTATATTATTAAATGATGATGAAAACAAAGGCATACTTGTATTACACGTTTGACCAAGGTAATTTTATGTATCAACAAATGTACTTGAAAATATTCTGCAGAAATTATCAGAAAATATACTCAAGAATACAGCTCTGAAAATCTGGGAAACTAATTCTGCTGATAAATTGGAATTTCTGAACTTAACTTCAAGAATAGTTGTGGCACAAACTGTTTAGTCTGTACCACAGAGTTCTGATAAATGTTGATGGAAATGATCGTCCTCTTTATTTCAAGTTAATCAGAGAGCAACACAATTCACTTAGTCAGCACTGAGAGCTGACATGCCAATGATGGAATATAGTGCTGTATGCAAATACTCATCTATTACTCAATCATAGTTTGTAGAAGGTGACAGTAAAGATCGATGTGCATCCAGTGTACACCTTTTTAGTTTAATAGCAGGCTTGGTTCTGAAGGACAGCTCCTGCTATTTATTTAAGTTCAATCTGGGTATTTCTTCTCTCTCTCTCTCCTAATTCTTTTTATTCTTCTCCACTTCCACCAATAAGGAAACTCATCAACAGGATACAAAATACCCAGCAGAATATCTATGATAATTATTTTTGACTAAAAAAGCTATACATCCTTTCTTCATAGTACCTTTAGAAATGTAAGGAAAAATTGGATGCATTTAATAATTACTGATCTCCTGTTAGATACTCGGCACATTGGTAGTTTTTCATTTCCATTTAATTATTTTGCAAATATTATGAAGTTAGAGAGGAGGTTGTAAGTCTGTGTTTAGGAAACAGATAGCCAAGTACGATATTTTCTAAGCCACGCATTTGCTCTGTGACGCTCAGGAAGGAATGTAAGATGCTCTGTGTCCCAGATTTTTCATCTGTTACAAATAGGTATATAATACCTGGATCTTCATGTTGTTTGAAAGTTTAATGAAAAAAGTTTCTGAAATGATTAGCATAACTTAAGAAATAGAAAGAGTACACTACATAGTAACTATTACTATTACTGTTCACATTCTACAGTTAAGGAAACTGAAAGCTAGATGTTAGGCAACTTAAAGTGACAACGCAAACAATTTAGACTGGAATTCAAGCTAGTGTGTGTTTTCAAAGTCTATACCTTTTCTCTCCAGTATACTCTTGATCATTTCATTGGAAGACTATGATAAAGGAAAACCAGTACATTTTTAGGTAAAGCTAAAATTATATACAACTCGCAGAAAAAAAAAAAAAGTCTATATTTCTTATTTCTCCTACTTTTTTCCTAGAATGTGTGAGCATTTTATACACTACTTGTTGTAAATAAAGTACAATGCAATGCTTTAAATGGAGTAGCGAATTGCCATAGGTATACTTTATCCCCAAGGGCTTCCATCGTTAAACATCCTTTTGGAGAGATTTATATATCTATATTACATATTTTCTCCCAGCTAAAAATTGGCCTACAAGTTTTCAAGTCAATTATTATTTGATTTTTCTTTCTAACATTTTTCCTTCAATGAAAACATTTTTTAGAGTTAATATGTAAGAAATTCTATAGCATAGTCTTTCTGGCACATTTTAATTACTAACTCCTTCGGGCACTGCTGGTTTTGCAGGATATTTTTCTGGAATTTATTCCTTTTAGTGATGCCTTCAAGGCTACATTACCATAAAATAATAATGTACCTGTATGATCATTTACTTGGAACCCTACCTTTCTAACAGTGAGATTTTGTTTCCTCTTTTATTATCTATATTGTGCTTCCCTTGGGCTTATCATTTATACTATAGCATGAGAAACAGGCATTAAATGATAAGTCGGTAGAAAAACAGTCCATAATGTAAGTGAGCTTGCTTGACAATAGTTAACATGGAAAAATCCTGGGAATATTTTCTCCACGGAAATCAGCAAACACTACAGATCAAGGCTTTTCTTTACCAGGTGGTAAAACATTTACTCACACATCAACTTTATACATAAATAAAATTCTTGCTTGCCTTTGGTAACAAGGGAAAGGAGTGAGCAATTTCTTTAATGATTCTTTGGCAGTGATAACTATCCACTCTTTCTATAGAATTGGGTCCAGATCCATCCCTGTTTCTCAACTTTTCCACCTTCTTTGTAGACTATCGGGTGAGAATGAGCACTAATAAACTGAAAGCAAACCAACATTAATTACTGTTTAAGAATGGTACAGTAATTAAGCTAGCCACAATGCAATTTTTTTTTCAAAAGAATGCAAACAATACCACCATTGGAAAGAATTCAAGAATTCCTGTGGCCAAGAAGATGAATAAATAATTTGGGGAGTGTGGGATTTCGGTATTCTTTATCATCTTCTGCATAGGTTTACAAGTTATATTAAATTCCTCCCACTTAACTGGAACATGTTAAAGTAATTATATAAATTTTGCTGAGTTAATAAAATTTAATATTTGAGATAAATATGTTGGCTTATATATTCAAATGATTGTTTGAATGTATTTTGAAATGTCAAGTATGAAATTAAAATTTTTGAGTAGCACAATAAATCTGCAAAGTGGATATATGTATATTTATATCCTTTAAACATTTATTTTTAACTTTGAATAAAAGGACAGTGATATTGTTTGGCTGTGTCCCCACTCAGCTGTCATCTTGAAATTTAGTTCCCTTAATTCCCATGTGTCATGGGAGGGACCCGGTGAAAGGTAATTGAATCATGGGGGTGGTTACCCCCGTGCTTCTCTTCTCGTAATAGTGACTGAGTTCACATAAGAACTGAAGGTTTTATAAGGGGCTTTTCCCTCTTTGCTCAGCACTTCTCCTTCCTGCCATCATGTGAAGGATGTGTTTGCTTCCACTTACACCAAGATTGTAAGTTTCTTGAGGCCTCCCTAATCCTGTGGAACTGCAAGAAAATTGAACCTGTTTCCTCTATAAATTGCCCAGTGTCTGGCAGTTCTTCATATTAATAGCAGTGTGGGAATGGACTAATACAGGTGGCAAAATATAACTTGGGAAAGCAAACACATAATATTAAGTTTAACTATAAATGTTGTATATTGTGAATAACATAACTGATACAATTTATCACTCTTTCTTAAAAAAGACTAGATACGGCTAGGCTAGGCACGGTGGCTCACACCTGTAATCCCAGCACTTTGGGAGGCCAATGTGAGTGGATCACGAGGTCAGCAGATTAAGACCAGCCTGGCAAACATGGTGAAATCCTGTCTCTACTAAAAAAACAAAAATTAGCTGTGCCTGATAGTGCATGCCTGTAATCCCAGCTACTCGGGAGGCTGTGGCAGGAGAATGGTTTGAACCAGGGAGTCAGAGGTTGCAGTGTGCTGAGATCGTGCCATTGTACTCCAGCCTGGCAACAGAGCTGGAGTGAAAAAAAAAAAAAAAGAAACAAAACAAAACAAACAGATACAACTTTCCAAAACTTTGGACAAATACATTTTTTCTCATTAGCTCACAATGGATGAAGATGTAACCATGCATTTTTTGTACCTAAACAACATATACTTTCATTCATTTAATAAATATTTATCAAGAACATGCCATGTGTTAGAGGTTATACTAGGCTCTAGAGTTACAGGCATAAAAAACACCAACTCCCTATCTGTAAGCATTTATGTTCTACTGAATACCTATTTCAATTCTACCACTTTATAAGTTACGAATATTAAGTCTTAGAGAGTAAAGAGTGAGCCTCCCATCTCTACCATGTTTGGAGACTGTTTAAATTTCCCTTCAGTTATTTTTCTTTAAAAAATGTAATACTCAATAATTTTCACCTTGCTTGATTGTCATACTTCAAAGATGTTAATCATCTTTGAGATTCTAATTTAATTTTCTAAACTTTGTCAGAACCTTAGAGCTAGTGATTATAATCACAAAGTCTGAGAATAATAGTTATTCGTGTTAACTATTTTTTATATTCTTTAAACTTTGTCAATGACACAAATTTTGTATCACTTTCCACAAGAACCTTCATTAGAAACCAGGCAAAACAACAACAACAACAACAACAACAACAAAAAAAAAACTGACTAAACAAATAAAAACAAAACACAAACAAAAACTTTCATGCCTGTTCATATTAAATATAATTCCTTAATATCTAGAAAAGTATAAAATATTTTTGCTACATGCAACACCCAGATAATGCAGCTATGGTTTCTAAATGAACATCCCCCAATGTAGCCGACTATCAGAATTCCCTGCATCTCTAGAACCACCTGAACTCTAATGAATCAGAGTATCTGTTAACCAGAAAACAGTATTTTTTTGAAATATCAGCCAGTGGAGGAACCACTAATCTGGAATTTAACTGTTGATTCACAGATTAAAAAGGATGAAATCACCCATAGACTTTCCAAATTCAAAATTAATTATTCCCATCATTTCCCATTTCTCAACCAAGCTATTAAAATCAAATGTGGGCAGTTTGCTTTGAAGATTTCATTATCTGTGTGTTAATTCTGATTTTCATAATCTACTATGAATAATACTAAATGTTTAAAACTGTCTTTATTTTTCTTTTGGTCTTCTTAATTTAAATATCTGTTCCTTAATGTGTTCTTTCTAGGCAAGAAACAGAGTTATTGGAAAAAATCAAAATAGATGCTAAGACTTTGCTCTTCTGGGAAAATTTAAGAAAAAAAAAATTCTAGTTTTAGGTTTTGGTCAGTTAATAACAAGAACTGAAGGAGTAATTCACTTTGGATAAAATGTAAAATGTAGATTTTTAGATTTCAGTTACGTTATTTGTTTATATTGTCTATTTTATTGTATCTGAGTAGAGATATAGTTTGAGAATGTATACTGTCATTCCATTTTTCATATGCATTGCAGTGGATATTTCAAATTGGTGATCATTGATACAAACATTAGTACTTACATGTGATTTTTTTCAATTTCATTTGAAAGTATGACTTATATATCTGTATCCTTTCTTTGATTGCTGCTGCTCATTTCTTTAAGAAATCATAACTATAATACTTAGTTGTCCTTCAGGTCTCTATTTCTTTTCTTATACTAAATTCCCTGGTTCCTTTCTCATAATGAGCTATTTTGGACTAAAATTCTACATTATGCTATGGAAGACTGTATCCAATATTTAGTTAGGAAGTTGCTGTATGTTTTTAAGTACATATTAATATAATTTGTTATAGATAAAATGCTTCCCATAGTAAATGGACTAAATGATTGTTATTTTAAAAACTATAGTCATGTTACTAAAATATATTTAGTAGCAGAATCTGAGAAGAGTATTTAAAACCAAGGCAAACATACTTTCCCAAAGGTTTTACTTTTTATGCTTGAAAAATAAAATGATATATGGGCTACCATTTGTTTTTGAGCAAGCTCTTACAGAGGCCATATTGCTTGAGGCTGCCCATCAAGGAAACTACAAGCTTAGTTTTCAGTTTTAGATTTAATTGTTGTCCATTCTCATCCATGAACAGCCCAGCAAGCATGGATGGTCATTAGTCATATATCATAAGCAAAAAAGTGATGAAAATCCAGAAATTGGTGAGTCTTGTTTTGCCACTTACGATTCACTAGAATTGCTCTTAATCTGTCCTAATAAATGATACCCTATAACAGACATTAGTTTAGATTTCACAGATTGATACGGCACTGGGCAGGGTGACATTGGATATTAGGGAGATCTTGGGCTTTAAATCAACAATGACACAATCATCTTACTGTATGTTTACTACAAAATAGCTTAAGAATTTTGTGTGTTAGATTTATGTCTAATTACTTGAAGTGCATATCACTAAAAAACACACAAACAAAAATAACTAAGCTAAACCTTGAGGCCTGAAGTTCTGATAAATACTGAAATCCATGTGAAGATTTCCAAATGCAGTATGTCATACACTGTCAGTTTTTGCTTGTTTTCCTAATATTTATTTCTCTTTTTTAAGTACAGAATTACATCTATGTGCATTAATCATAAGTCTCTTAGTAAATGGTTTCAATGGTATGGCAGCTACCCTGTACTGGATGAAAGCATATATTTAGTTTGATCTCTATATGTACATTATACTGATTTTAAGTATGGTTAATGAAATAGGGACTTTCATGTATAAGTACTTCATGTTGTTATTTTCAAACTGTATCGACACAAATGAACAGAGATAGTCAATTTATTTGTCAGTGTTTCAAATGTATTAGGTGGTTTTAAGAAGCTATAGGTGAAGAAACTAAGTTATGGATATATTAAGCAACTTATTTAAAGTAGCACAGGGGTGAGGGACAGAGTTGGGATAAGAAGTCGAAAAGCATATTCTTTCCTGTGATGCAAAATATCATATTTAATACATGCTCTGCACTATCTCAAACTTATATATAGATAATCAATTAATTCTTCATATCTTTCTACACTTGTCTTATTTTTTAATTATTATTATATATATATTTTAGAGACAGAATTTTGTTCTTGTTGTCCAGGCTGGAGTGTAATGGCATGATCTCTGCTCACTGCAACTTCTCCTCCCGGGTTCAAGTGATTTTCCTGCCTCAGTCTCCCAAGTAGCTGGGATTACAAGTGCCCACCACCACGTCTAGCTAATTTTTTTTATTTTTAGTAGAGACGGGGTTTCACTATGTTGGACAGACTGGTCTCAAACTCCTGACCTCAAGCGATCCATCCTCGTCAGCCTCCTAAAGTGCTGGTATTACAGGCGTGAGCCACCATGCCTGGCCGACTTATTTTTTTTAATGTAGCTGTCTCCTGAATAAAGCATAATGTATGAAAGTATACATTTCAAAAACTAAGCTAATAGAATATGTAATTTGACATATGAACCTTGAACAGATGTTCTGTTTGTACTTACATCTGATATGAAGATTTTGTATGCATTGGATTTTCTTTTTAATTTAAGATACAGTTGTTTTATAAACGTGACCTTTAGTTCTAATTTTTAAAAATCAATGTTTTGATGTTAAATGACTAACACTGAAAACCCTTAAGGAAAAAAAATACCTTTTGAAGTAACCTTCAAACAGTTGGTTTGATGAGGGGTTCTTTCTGAATGAGCAATTACTCAATTATAAAGATTTCGGCCACATTTTTATATGTGACTTTTGATGGTTCAGATTTATGGTAATTATGTATAGTAAAAACAAACCATTCTTTATTAGAAAGTCAAAGAAAATTGGGCTTCTTTCAATAATATGAAAAGCAGCACGAAATTAGAAGGATGTTGCAAAGATTCATGTGTTCTAATAAGTATTTTTGCTATTGTTCTTCATATAAATGAGCAACAATTGCTCACATCAAATAAACTACAGCAAAGATAACTTGCCATAACCACTTCCAAACGAATATTTAAAAAGAAACTTCCTGAAAACAGCTGGCAGCTGAGTCACACACAAAATCAGGTACACATTAAAGTGTCAGCCAGAGAGCTGGAAACAGACTCTTCATTGAAATGATGTCCTAAACACTTGAATAAGAAGAGTGCAAAGGCTTCAAAGAGTTTGAGAGCAGATGTAAAACACCATGGAGCTTTAGAGATCACGCTTGGGTATGCGTACGTCTGTCGGCATGTAAACTGTGTGTATGTTTCTGATAAATGTTAGATGATTAGTAGAATTACTGAGTAAGCAGATGACAGGATATAGATTACTTGACACAATCATGCTTGGGTATGTGTATGTATGTCTGCATGTAAACTGATGTGTATGTTTCTGAAGAATATTGGATGATTAGAATTACTGAGTAAGTAGATGACAGGATATAGATTGCTTGACACAAAGATTATATTTAGCACTTGCCGTTTTGAGCCAAAGACAACATAGCTGAAAAGTTCTCTGAAAGATTTTCTCGCTGTTTTTCACATTCTGCTTCTTGTTGACTTTGGGCAAGTTATCAAAGCATAGCACAAATTGTTGCATGATTCGGTTTTCAACTGGAACTGTTAACTAAAGGTACTTCGAACTTTATTTCCCTTGGTAAGCCATCCAGAAATACCAACTTTAGCATACTGTCTATTCTGAATGAAAGCCAGAACCTGATATATATTTTTAAATATTTTAGGAAATTCTAACACCAGTGTTCTTATGTAAGTTTTTTTTTTCTTTCCATTATATTTAGATCACACATGAAGACAGATATCTACAGCACCTTAGTTCAATGCACTTCTGCAATAATTAAGAATTGAACTGTACTAGGCTGGGCTCAGTGGCTCACGCCTGTAATCCCAGCACTTTGGGAGGCCGAGGAGGGTGGATCACGAGATCAGGAGATCGAGACCATCCTGGCCAACACTGTGAAACCGCGGCTCTACTGAAAATACAAAAATTAGTTGGACATGGTGGCATATGCTTGTAATCCTAGCTACTCGGGAGGCTGAGGCAGGAGAATCACTTGAACCAGGGAGTCAGAGTTACAGGGAGCCAAGATCATGCCACTGCACTCCAGCCTAGCAACAGAGAAAGACTCCGTCTCAAAAAAAAAAAAAAAAAAAAAAAAGAATTGAACTGCACCAAAACATTGTTTATGAATAACACAAACCAAAATAACCTAACACGACTAGCAAAATCATCACCATGGATAAGTGAATATAATTTACTTTATATTACGTCTATATTATTTGAGCAAATCTCCGCTATAAGAATGAAGTGCAAATCAAAACCACAATGAGATACCATCTCACGCCAGTTAGAATGGCAATGACTAAAAAGTCAGGAAACAACAGATGCTGGAGAGGATAGGAACGCTTTTACCCTGTTGGAGGGAGTGTAAATTAGTTCAACCATTGTGGAAGACAGTGTGGCAATTCCTCAAGGATCTAGAACTAGAAATACCATTTGACCCAGCTATCCCATCACTGAGTATATACCCATAGGATTATAAACCATGCTACTATTAAGACATATACACACGTATGCTTATTGCGGCACTATTCACAATAGCAAAGACTTGGAACCAACCCATATGGCCATCAATGATAGACTGGATTAAGAAAATGTGGCACATATACACCATGGAATACTATGCAGCCGTAAAAAAGGATGAGTTCACGTCCTTAGAATAGACATGGATGCAGCTGGAAACCATCATTTTAAGCAAACTATCACAAGAACAGAAAACCAAACACCACATGTTCTCACTCATAGCTGGGAGTTGAACAATGAGAACACATGGACATAGGGTGGGGAATATCACATACTGGGGCCTGTCAGGAGGTAGGGGGCTGAGGGAGTGATAGCATTAGGAGAAATACCTAATGTAAAAGACGAGTTGATGGATGCAGCAAACCAACATGGCACATGTATACCTATGTAACAAACCTGCACGTTGTGCACATATACCCTAGAACTTAAAGTATAATAAAAATATTTTAAAAAGATATGAGTGCTTTTCTAAAAAGTAGGCTAAAAACTCATATTAAATTAAAATACTATAGCTGAAAATAGACCTATAATATGGTAGAAAATAAAATGTTTAATATTTTACACCCCAATAATATAGTACAAATCTAGCTAATACACAGGGAAAGGTTAGCACAGGTAAATTAAAAAGTATTAAACAAGAGCAAATACCTCTCCATGCTTTCAGAAATTATTTATTTTGAATCTGGTAATGTATTAATTCATTCTCACACTTCTATAAAGATACTACTTGAGAATGGGTAATTTATAAACAAAAAAGGTTTAATTGACTCACAGTTCTGCACGGCTTGAGAAGCCTTAGGAAACTTCCAATCATGGTGGAATGCAAAGGGGAAGCAAGGCACATCTTACATGGCATCAGGGGGGAAATAAAGAGAAGGGGGAAGCACCAGACACTTATCAAACAAACAGATCTCGTGAGAACTCACTCACTAATGACATGGGGGAGTACCGCCTCCATGATCCAATCACCTGCACCAGGCCCCTGTCTGGACATGTGGGGATTACAATTCAGATTCCAATTTCAGATGAAATGTGCGTGAGGAACAGTCAAACCACATCAAGTAAGTACCAATTATTACTGTTCATATGCTGGGAAATAAAATTAAATTAACTATTACAAAATGATACTCTGTGTCAAGAGCCAAGGTGAGCTGGAGAGAGTTGAGCTGCCAAGCGTTAGAGTAGCTTATTAAAGCACCAAGCCAGCACGGAAGGGACAGTGAAGCCTTTAATCACTGCTGTACTATAAGCAAGAGTCTACACAGAAAAAGCTCCTCCATCACCATTCCATTTCTCTACATGGACTGGAGGTGAGGATCAGAAGGATCAGAAGGATCTGCACAGACCTAGAGAATGTCTCACTAATAAAGGAGCCCAGAAAAACATCCTCCTTCTGCCATTTGACAGGCCTTGAGGGGTAGAGGAAGGGGAGGTGAGCTACAAGAGAAACATACTGAGATTGAGTGGAGAAAAATGTCTCCACCTCCCACTCCTCCTGTAAGGGGATCTCAGGGAAGGAACCTGAGCAAGACCTTGGTCTAAGCCTTCTGTAAAGAAGCCTCTGAATGGAGGCAGCTGGAGAGGCAGCTGGACTAGGAAGACAGATATACATAAAAGTATGGCATAGGAGTACAGTAGTGCCTGTGTCCTTGACTACAACTTTCTTAAGCGACTACACTACATGGCTGTGTACCAAGTCTGATAGGCAGGTAGCAGCTTTCCCCAGGGAAGGCCTACCAGGTAAAGCTTTTGCAACTGCCTATAGAGGAGCTTGAAAACACATGCACACACACATACACACATGCACACACACATATACACATGCACACACGCGTACACACACACACAGTTTTTGGTCTGGAGCTAGACTACTTCCTATCCACAAACAACTAAATAATAATTTTTAAAAGAAAAAATTAATTATTTATACATATTGCACTTAACTTTTAAACAATATTTGATAAATAATACTGTATCAAAATAAATTGGCACAGATAAATATATGGTTGAAATGAAATTAAAGCAAAATAAATGTAGGCTTCTATAACCTATAAATATTTGGTAAATATAATTTCAGCTTAATAGAATGAATGGACAAAATTACATACGAATACCAATGTAATGATGAAGTCAAAACACTGACTGCCTTTTAAAATTATTCAACCAAAAAAAAAATCTCTCCGAATGAAATTTCAGAGTCACAAATAAAATAGCGTGGAAATATACACTAAATTCTACTTGACATTCAATAGTTTCAGATCATTGCTACTTGATTTGTTTAATAAAAAAAATAAAAGTGCCTGCTGCTTTGATGATTAAGAGATCATCATAAAAAACTAGTATGGCTCAGTTGGTAAGATGTTGGGAAATAGCATGTGATACCTGTAGAAAAATGAAGAGATCATAATGTACAGTAGAAAAAATTACATTTGGAGATTGCATTGGTTTTAAGGGGAAGGGCATTAAATGACAGAATGAAAAATCTGAATTTTATCTAAAAGACAAGTAGACCTGATTTTTGTTTAAAGAAATAAAGTAATAAAGTGTATATGTGTATATATATAAATAAGATTCAATATATAATGTATATATATTACTTAATAACATATTTTTCAATATGTTATTGAAATAAAATTCACATACCATAAAATTCACTTTTAAAATGTACAATTTTGTGATTTTGAATGTAATCAGAGTTATGTGACTATCACAACTGCCTAATTTCAGAAAATCGTTATCACTGTGAAGGAAATATTTTAGAAAAGTTAATCTGGTAGAAGAATACCTGAGTGGAAGAAATTATAGCAGGTGTATTAAAAACAATAGAAATGCAATTGAATGGCCCTTGACAAAATTGCTCATAAACTGCAAGGAAAGGTTGCACATTCATTGAAAGGGCAGGAATATACTTAGTTTCAGCAACAACTGGTCTTTATGACTCATACTGTACCAAGACTTTCAGTTCCACACCTACTTCTCTGTTTGCTTAGCCAAGTCCCTCCCTTCTCACTGCTTTTCTGTGTCTTCCTTCATTTATCAAGAATAGGGCAGTCCAATAGAAAGAGAGACCTGTCATTTTCTTTACTCAGTGGGAAGATGCAGTTTGGGCGACGTCCTAATGATGAATGAACCTGTCCACGATAGGCGAGTGTAGAGGATGGATAGAGAGGAGTATGAAAGTGGTAGAATTCACAAAACTCAACAGACTGTAGTGAGAAAAGGCACACTCTCTGAAGGATGTTGCTAATTAAAGAAAGGTGCATGTTTCTGGGGGTGGGAGGGCGAGGAAAAGCTTTGACATAAAACAATACGTAGACAATAGCTCAAATGAATTAATAAACCATATTCATGTCATGAAATCATGACATTGTAAAATGTGTATGCAAATACACAAAATATTAATACAAGGTTTATTATTAACTGCTACAAGTTTTTGTTTGATTGGTAGTTTTTGTATTTTCATATGAGGAAAACTGGTTGGCAAGTGAATTTCTAGAGTATTAAAAAAAGATTTGGCCACTGAGTTTGGTACTTTGACTAATTCCTAGGATTTTGGAGCACATGAAGTCACAAAGTTAAAAAAGAATGGTACTGAGTTAGGACCAAGTGAGCACTAAATTTAATAATAATACAGAAAACAGAAACAAAATTACAATCATAAAGTTGCATGCTAATAAGTATATTCCATTCAGCAGTGTTACGTAGTTGTACCAAATAATATCAAAATGAACAAGTAAAATAATGAGTTGTTGAACTGGGGCACTTGGTTAGATATCTAGAAATGATTATGATCAATTAGTAACGTATTAATTTGTTAATTATCTAAAAGGTAAGAAACTGAAATCATCCCATTGGTACTTTGGGAAAAATAATATCTTGGTATGTTCAATGCAATTTTTAAAACCTAGCTTTACTTTTAATAGATAAAATGTGATCATGGCAAAATTTTATATTTGTTTTGAAAAATTCTAGGTTATTTTATAATCTAAGAAAGCTGCAGGGAGAATGAGATTTGTGGCAATTTGCACGCAAAAGTGAACTGCCAAGTATGCTTAACATTAATTGTAACTGCTACCTAATTTTGTAACAGAAACAAGAAAATGAGAAGACCTACTTTAGTAGTTAATTTTGTGAACATTATGATTTGCACAAAGTAGAAACTCAGAAAATATTTATAAATGGAGATTAATACAATAAATTGATGTGAAACTACATATCACTGTCAATACACTGATGGAGTCAAAAACTGTGACTGCCTTTTCAAAATACAATAATATATCTTCTCTCTGAATGAAATTACTTAGCCAGGAATAATATGTGACAATTAACATACACTAAATTCCAGTTAGTGTTCAATAGTTTCATATCATTGCTGTTTGATTAATTTAACAAATAAAAATGAAAATAGAAATAGGTTCTGCTTTGATCATTCTCTGCATAATATTTAACTTATTTTCTTAAGTCCTCTATTTACTTTGAGCATTAAAAAATAATTTGGGTGTTCCCTTGCTTTGGAAAATATGCTATTACAATTTAGTCTTCTTAAATATGTGTTTACAAGTGTTGCTATTCATGTCAAATTTACTTGTTTCCTTAGCACTTCCCCATTTAAGTGAAAAACAAACAGCTTCTTTTATCCATTTATTTAAATTTTTATCTATGTATTGCCAAAACATGAAAACTTAACACTTTTGAATTGATGCAGGCTGCTTCTAAGTGAAAAATATGCACATAAAGGGCAATGCAATTTATTCTTACTTTAGAGAGTCTGAGTGGAGGAGAGGTAGAATATACTGCTGTTTTGCTCAGATCTGAATAAGCAATCTGACCATATAACAGCAAGCATCTATCACTGTTATACACAGTGATCTGGGAGAGCTCTTGTTTAGGATGTACACTTTAGTCATCTTTAAAATAGGCATTTCTTGTTAAAGAGGTGTTAAAAATGTTTCCATTTAAAAATCTATCCTTACTTTAGGGAGAATCATGGATTGGGAAAAACACAAATTTCAGAATATTTCTGGGAAAGGCTTAATTTGTTAGTTTTTCACTGGTTTATAATTGCTATATGTGAGGATAATTAGAGAATAAAAGCTAACTCCATGCTAACAAAGAATCTATTCTTACTTTAGGAACACATCAGAATTATGCACATTGGACTTTTTCCTATTGCTGATTTGATTTCAAGCTAAAGCACTGCTAAAAGGAGTGGGACAGATACACCAGGAAGCAAACTTCTTGTCCTACAACATTAGGAGATATATATATCTCCTAATATATATATATATATATATATTTAAAATATATATAAATATATATATATTTTAAAAAAAATTTTTTTTAAAATTTTTTATTTAATATTTTAAAAAATATATATATATTTTAAATATATATATATATATATTTTTTACATGTTAGGGGGCTTGACCTGTAAGTTTCTGTGAGGTGAAGAATTTGGGATATGGAGTAGAAAAATATCTTCCCTAATAGGTAAAATATGGTATAAAGCATACTTAAATTATGCATATAAAATGACATTATGGTATCTACTGTAAAACAAAAAGATAATTAAATGTCATGAGTTAGGAATGGGGATAACAGTCATGATAACAGAATTTAATTAGACTAGATCATCTCTAGGTTTTTACTGACTTATTTTTAAAATTTGTTACCTCTTTGATGTGATTGTTTTCAACCATTACTAAGCAATCCTATAGTCAATACAGGATTATTCAGTTACTGTATATATACTCTTAAAGTTAATTTAGAGTTAATAATAAACCAAAATTACATGCTTTATATGCACTAAAATCTCTCCAGAATTGCCAACTTAACAAATACTTGAATCAGCTTAGTTGGCTTCAATGTTTTTTTAAAAGGCAAAAGGCCAAGAGGGTTTTATGAAACTATTATGGATCCATCTACGAATATTTCAGAAGTGCACTGCTCTTACATTAAAAAAAAGTCATTTTGATTGCACTTTGGAATCCAGGTGTTAAAATGTACAGCTTGTATGACTTCAGTTTAATGGGCTGTCAACTGTCCAGGCGACTGCAGTACAAAGCTAGGCATGTCTTTAATCTTCAAAGAAAAAAAAGTAAAGAGAATAAATTCAGCTATTAGCTTGAAGGTAAAAATAAATGAAAGGATAACATGAAAGCAAGCAGTATTAGAGTTCATAGATTTCTTATTGGAAATTTGAAATTATATTATCAGTGTATGGTAATTATAAACATGTACATATGCATATATATATACACACACATACACGTGCACTCACATACAAGTACATTCGTGGGTAACTTAATGACAGAGATAAGTTCTGAGGAATGAATCCTTGGGTGACGTCCTTGCTTGTATGAATATCATGGAGTGTACTTACACAAACCTGGATGATACAGTGTACCACGCAACTAGGCTATGTGGTATGGCCTGTTGCTCCCAGCTACAAACCTGGATGGCATGGTATTTGTGAATGTAAACATATCTAAGCATAGAAGTAGTACAGTAAAAATACAATATAAAAGATAAAAAATGGTACTTGTGTATAGTACACTTATCATGGATGGGAATTGTAGTACTAGAAGTTGTCTGGGTGAGTGAGTGGTGAGTGCATGTGAAAACCTATGACATTACTTTACACTACTGCAGAATTTATAAACACTGTCCAGAGGCTACACTAAATTTATTAAAAAAACATTTTCTTTGTTTAATAATAAACTTAGCTTCTGTAACTTCTTTATATTTTTTCTTTTGCCTTTTTTACAGTGACGCTTAGCTTAAAACACAAATATATTGTACAGCTATACAAAATTTTTTTCTGTATTTTCTTATTTTATAAACATTTTTCTTTTTCTTTTTTTTTTTTTACTTCTTAAACTTTCCTGTTAAAAATTAACACACACACATATTAGTCTAGGCCCACATAGGGCCAGGGTTATCAATGTCACTGTCTTCCCTCTCGTCATCTTGTCTCAGTGGAAGTTCTTCAGGGGCAACGACACACGTGGATCTCTCATTTTTCTATGATACCAATGCCTTCTTCTGAAAGACCTCCAGAAAAACTTATCTGAAGCTATTTTATAGTTAATTTTTTTTTAATTAAATAGGAGTATACTCTAAAGTAACAATAAAAATCATAGTATAGTAAGTCCATAAGCCAGTAATATAGTCATTTATTTTCATTATCAAGTGTTATGTACTGTGCTTTATTGTATGTGTTATACTTCTACATGACTGGCAGGGCAGTAGGTTTGTTCACACCAGCATCATCACAAGCACATGAGTTTCTGCGACAGCAGTATGACAATTACGTTGTCACTAGGTAAGAGGAATTTTTCAGCTCCATTATAATCTTATAGGACCACTGTCACATATGTATTCAATCACTGACCAAAACATCATATGGACAGCATGAGACTCACCATTTTCCAATGATAAATTACATAATAAATTATTAGCAACAGAACTAATTGTATAGTTCTGAACATCTAATTAAAATATTTGTTTTGAGAACATCTGAGTTAGTCCAGGTTTGATTGTTTTATTTGTACCTATGAAAATATTTGTTTTACTTGTATAACTTGAATGGCTTTTGCATAGTTTTGATATAGCCATAATATTAATAATTATGCCAAACTTATGTCCTTGCAATATTCATAATGTCTCATTTTTTAGAATCATTTGGTCTTTACAATAAAGACAATCTTACTTTTTAAAAATTTATTTATGTTTCTCTAATTTATTCTTTAGATTCTAAATGCATGTTTGGGATTACCTTAGTAGTTTATCCATTAAAAAAATGATTCTTTTGGTGGGTATATGTGTGAAGACAAGCTTGTTTTTTACTAAATATTTCCTCTTTTTAAATCTTTTTAATATACTTCATCGCCATACCTAATATTTTTGTATTTTTATTACAAACTACAAATATGCATTGCTTGTATTTTAATTTAAATTTATTAAACAAATGTATATACATAAATTTTAGTCCAATAATTTGACATGGCTACTCCATTCACCATGCAAATTTGTATGTCCAGACAATTTCTTCCAACATATTTAAATAATATATTTAATAACTTTTTGAATTCACTGCAGAGTTTGACAGATAGAAAATCAACTATTTGGGGGCTAAGGTAAAATTTAGTTATCTTACTCTTGCACCCAATAGACTCACATACACACACATGCATACACACACACATAATATTTTTTCCTATTCATCTAATATAGAGGTAATTTTTTTAATCTTAATCTCCATCATGGTTATATAGGTGCTTAGATTTTTTAAACTTTTATTGTACTCTATTCTTTAAAAATGTACAATATGCTACAGGTTTGTTATACTTCAATAACAGGGAAATGAATTAATTAAATTAATTGAGTGAATAAATTAAATGACTTACTTTTAGTGAATCTATTTCTTTTCTTCGCAATTGGCTGCAAAAGTCCAGTCGTTTAATCACAATTGCTACCCACACCCTCAACCCATCACAGCCTGAGAATCATGGGACACACTTTGTGGGAGGGAGCCGTGGAAAGCCAAGATGAATGGGGACAGCATGTGAGGGCCTGGTCAGGCCCCTGCACCTCGTGTCCCTGGCTTCTAGGAGCACAGAATCAGGCTGGGCACAGAGGCCTCTTTTCTGCCCACGAACCAGCAGGGGAGCTCCATCCAAAGGAAGTCAGGTCTCCCCACCAGCCTAGTCAGGGAGCATGAGGGGTCAGGACTGGCTGGAGGAAGGAAGAAGTGAAGAGAAGCGACTCTGATCTGTCTCCACATTTAGGTGCTCTGACCTGCCTCTGCCACATTCAGCTGCTAGGGAGTTGGCCTCGGCCCTCTGAGGGGCCACTGGCACTCAAACCAGCCTTGACTTCTCTGCTTTCTTCTCACATCTCACTGCCTCATCATGGGCTTTCTGCTACTCTGGTAGTTTTTGGCCTCTTGGCTTTTCTGCCTTTTGTCAAACATGATCTTATGGTACAGGTACTTCTCCAGCTTCTTCATCATAACAATCAGGAGCTTGGCCTCGCTCTCCTCCTCCTGGGTCAGCAGCTGCTCCAAACTACCCTCCTCTTCGTTTACTCCCCCTTCATCACCATCACCTTGGTTGTCTTCCTCCCCCTCCTCCTCTTCTGACTCATTCAAGTTTCCTGGGTCCTCTCCCAGCTGCAGAGCCAGAAGCTTCAGCTTCTCAGGTGGGATGTAATCTCCTTCCTCCTCAGTCACAAAGGGTGAAGGGTGTGGGGGTAGCTGCATTGCAGGAAAGTACTCTGCTCCAGGGAAGTGCAGTCTAGCGTTCATGGAGTCAAACACCTACTGGGGCTCCACATAGTGCCTGCTAATAATTGACGTCTGCTGCCCAGGCCAGTCGACAATCTGGTGGGTGCTGCATACTTGAGACTGATGCACAAAGGCTTTTGCCAGGATATGTCTCCCCAAAAACTCCTGATGACGAAGGCTAGGGCTTCAGGGGACACCTGTCAGTTAAGTAAAAACTTTAAGCCCTCAGAAAGCTTCTTGTGGTGCTCCTGCACCTCCAGCTCCTTCCTGAGGTTCTCCTTCTGCACCGCCAACTCCCCATCGGTGGGAAACTCATCCACCTCGGCCTCTTCCTCTGTGGCAAGCACCGTAGCGTGGGCCAGGCTCACACTGAGGGCCTCCAGTTTCTCCACTGGCCTCTCAGAGTCCAGCGTGTAGGTACCATCACTGGCCTTCGCCTCTGCTTGGGCCTGACCCTCAGCTTGAGGGAATAGTGAACGTTGAGTGACTGATAGAGGCTGAAGTTCATCGATGAAGCCCAGTAGGGTGGTGTAGAACTAGGTGAAGGTGGCCGTGACTCTGGAGTCCATGTCTGTCTGGTGGTGGTGGGAGAAAGTATAGGGGGTGATCCACATAATGGGCTGTAGCAGCACCTCAGCCTGGTAGTAAATGCCTTTGATGGACACGAAGACCTTGCTCAAGGCACAGGGAGCGATGACGTAATGCATGAACTCCACTGCCAGCCCGCAGCACAGCTGAATGGTCTCTACATGGGACTTCAGTCCAGGGGAAAGTGGAAAAGAGGAAGCACATGGAGAAGGCAGCGCCACCCAGGTCCCCCCAGGCGTCAATGAATGTGAGGTACCATTCCTTGATGATATGGTCATGTTTGTGGTCAACCTTATTGTCCTTTACATGTTCCTCGGTGTTCCGCTCGTTCTTCCCATAGGCCTTCCGGGGCTTCCAGACAGATTCCTTGTATTCCCGGACCTTGTTGAAGATGAATTTTTGGAGGAGAAACCTGATGTCTTCTATAAGGTAACAAGTTTGGGCCGCAGTAGCACCTCTATTAACCTTCTTCTTGTGTTTGGGTTCATGAGGATAAATGCCCATCAAGATGCACCGTCGCCTCGAGTCAGCCATGTCCAGTGGGAGCTTCTTTCCTGGCTTTGCTTCCCGTGATGTCGTTGGCGGGTGAGCCTCCTTCCTGCTGCTGCTGCTCAAGGCCTCCTGTAGCTCCACGTTAAGCATCCCATGAGTGCTGCAGACTGACAGTGCCACTTCCTCCCGAAGTCTGTATTTATCCTCTCATAAAAATCTTTTACTCTCTAAACATAAACCAAACTTTATATTAATTAATTTCATAACATTTAGTCTTCAGTTTTAGCACTTAATTATATATTTCAACTTCGGGGATAAAAATGTATTACAAAAAAAGTTTACATTGCCTTTTAATGACCTATAGCCTACTTTATTATGGTTCAAGTAACTATTTCTTTATTGAAAAAAAATTATTTAATGGTCTTGTGTCCGGTATTGGGGGGTTCTTGGTCTCACTGACTTCAAGAATGAAGCCATGGAAACTCATGGTGAGTGTTATAGTTTTTAAAGATGGTGTGTCCAGGGTTTGTTCCATCTGATATTCAGATGTGTTCGGAGTTTCCTCCTTCTGGTGGGTTCGTGGTCTGGCTGACTTCAGGAGTGAAGCTGCAGACCTTCATGGTGAATGTCACAGCTTTTAAGGAGGCACATCTGGAGTTGTTTGTTCCTCCCATCTGGAGTTATTCATTCCTCCTGGTGGGTTTGTGGTCTGGAGTTAGTCATTCCTCCCTGGTGGGTTCGTGGTCTTGCTGCAGACCTTCCCAGTGAGTGTTACAGCTCATAAAAGCAGTACAGACCCAGACTGAGCAGCAGAAAGATTTAGTGCAAAGAGCAAAAGAACAAAGCTTCCACAGCATGCAAGTGGACCCAAGCAAGTTGAGGCTGCTGGCTCCGGCAGCCTGCTTTTATTCCCTTATCTGGCCCCACCCACATCCTGCTGATTGGTCCATTTTACAGAGTGCCAATTAGTCCATTTTACACAGAGCTGATTGGTCCGTTTTACAGAGAGCTGTTTGGTACCTTCTGACAGGGTGCTGATTGGTGCGTTTACAATCCCTGAGCTAGACATAGAGTGATGATTGGTGCATTTACAATCCTTTAGCTAGACACATAAGTTCTCCAAGTCCCCACTAGATTAGCTAGACACAGAGCACTGATTGGTGCATTTACAAACCTTGAGCTGGACACAGGGTGCTGATTGGTGCATTTACAATCCTTGAGCTAGACACAAAGTGCTGATTGGTACATTTACAATCCTCCAGCTAGACATAAAAGTTCTCCAAGTCCCCACCAGATTAGCTAGATACAGAGTGCTGATTGGTGCATCCACAAACCCTGAGCAAGACACGGAGTGCTGATTGGTGCATATACAATCCTCCAGCTAGACATAAAATTTCTACAATTCCCTACCCTATTCAGGAGCCCAGCTGGCTTCACCTAATGGATGCCATGCCCGGCCCAGCCTGGCCATGGGCGTAGCTGCCTGTCAGTCCCATTAGTTGCCCTGGCACTCCTCAGCCCTTGGGCGGTGGATAGCACCAGGTGCTGGGGATCAGGGGATGGTGCCCGTCGGGGAGGCTCGGGCAGCATGGGAACACACCACTGGGGGTTCAGGCATGGTGGGCTGCAGGTCCCAAGCCATGCACCTCAGGGAGGCAGCTCAGGCCTGGTGAGAATTCAAGCATGGCATGGGTGGACTGGCAGTGCTGTGGGACCCAGCGTCCCCTCCACAGTTGCTGGCCCAGGTGCTAAGCCCCTCACTTCCCAGGGCCAGTGCTGCCCGCCGGCTGCTCGTAGTGTGAGGCCCGCCAAGCCCGCACCCACCCAGAACTCACACTGGCCCGTGAGCTCTGCACACTGCCCCGGATCCACCCACCGCCAGCCTCTCCCTCCACACTTCCCTATAAGCAGAGGGAGCCCGCTGCCAACTCGGCCAGCCCAGAGAGGGGCTCCCACAGTGCAGAGGCGGGCTGAAGGGCTCAAGTCAGCCCGAGTGGATGCCAAGGCCGAGAAGGTGCTGAGAGCCAGGGCTGCTAGCATGTTGTCACCTCTCAGTCTCATTCTTATGTTCAAACAACGTAGTATTCAATGTCATGGTGTTTCTGAAACTGCAAGTAGTTTTTGTTTTTGTTTTCTATCCCACTGGGCACATAAAGAGATAACTAGACAGCCATAGGACAGTACAGAAAAAATGTGGGCAAAAGTCAAATCTACAAATGATGAACTCGTCCCTTTATATCTAACCCCATAGGTGAGCACCTTTAACTCATTTTTAGAACAATTATTTAACAAATACAAAAGCAAAAACAATGCATATACTGAAACACAAATAAGAACATAATATATAGCATGCAATAATTAGAAAGTTTCCTTTAGATGATCTCATTTGCCATGTAAATCTTCTCCTCAGAGTTAACCATTGTTAGCATTTTGGTACATGTAATGTTTACTTTTTAGACCATTTAAATTGCATTCACACGATTTCTACACACATATGCTCATATATTTTATTTTGCAACTTTCTCTTTTATGTTGAGCAAAATGCCATTGATATATTTCCAGGTCACTACTACCCATCTATCTTGCTGTGTATAATGGTTCCAGAGTATTTCTTACTATGACCAGAGCATACTTTACTGAATCATTTCTCTACTTATAAATATTTATAGTTTTCTATACCAAACGTTCAGGATTTTTTATACAGTATTAACTAGAAAATTTCTATGGTCAATTTCTTTCTTTTTTTTTTTTTAACTTTTATTTATTTATTTATTTATTTATTTATTTTTATTATTATTATTATACTTTAAGTTCTAGGGTACATGTGCATAATGTGCAGGTTTGTTACATATGTATACTTGCCATGTTGCTGTGCTGCACCCATCAACTCGTCAGCACCCATCAACTCGTCATTTACATCAGGTATAACTCCCAATGCAGTCCTTCCCCCCTCCCCCCTCCCCCCTTCCCCCTCCCTATGATAGGCCCCGGTGTGTGATGTTCCCCTTCCCGAGTCCAACTGATCTCATTGTTCAGTTCCCACCTATGAGTGAGAACATGCAGTGTTTGGTTTTCTGTTCTTGTGATAGTTTGCTAAGAATGATGGTTTCCAGCTGCATCCATGTCCCTACAAAGGACACAAACTCATCCTTTTTTATGGCTGCATAGTATTCCATGGTGTATATGTGCCACATTTTCTTAATCCAGTCTGTCACTGATGGACATTTGAGTTGATTCCAAGTCTTTGCTATTGTGAATAGTGCCGCAATAAACATACGTGTGCATGTGTCTTTATAGCAGCATGATTTATAATCCTTTGGGTATATACCCAGTAATGGGATGGCTGGGTCATATGGTACATCTAGTTCTAGATCCTTGAGGAATCGCCATACTGTTTTCCATAATGGTTGAACTAGTTTACAATCCCACCAACAGTGTAAAAGTGTTCCTATTTCTCCACATCCTCTCCAGCACCTGTTGTTTCCTGACTTTTTAATGATTGCCATTCTAACTGGTGTGAGATGGTATCTCATTGTGGTTTTGATTTGCATTTCTCTGATGGCCAGTGATGATGAGCATTTTTTCATGTGTCTGTTGGCTGTATGAATGTCTTCTTTTGAGAAATGTCTGTTCATATCCTTTGCCCACTTTTTGATGGGGCTGTTTGTTTTTTTCTTGTAAATTTGTTTGAGTTCTTTGTAGGTTCTGGATATTAGCCCTTTGTCAGATGAGTAGATTGCAAAAATTTTCTCCCATTCAGTAGGTTACCTGTTCACTCTGATGGCAGTTTCTTTTGCTGTGCAGAAGCTCTTTAGTTTAATGAGATCCCATTTGTCAATTTTGACTTTTGCTGCCGTTGCTTTTGGTATTTTAGACATGAAGTCTTTGCCCATGCCTATGTCCTGAATGGTACTACCTAGGTTTTCTTCTAGGGTTTTTATGGTATTAGGTCTAACATTTAAGTCTCTAATCCATCTTGAATTAATTTTCATATAAGGAGTCAGGAAAGGATCCAGTTTCAGCTTTCTACTTATGGCTAGCCAATTTTCCCAGCACCATTTATTAAATAGGGAATCCTTTCCCCATTTCTTGTTTCTCGCAGGTTTGTCAAAGATCAGATGGCTGTAGATGTGTGGTATTATTTCTGAGGACTCTGTTCTGTTCCATTGGTCTATATCTCTGTTTTGGTACCAGTACCATGCTGTTTCGGTTACTGTAGCCTTGTAGTATAGTTTGAAGTCAGGTAGCGTGATGCCTCCAGCTTTGTTCTTTTGACTTAGGATTGTCTTGGAGATGCAGGGTCTTTTTTGGTTCCATATGAACTTTAAAGCAGGTTTTTCCAATTCTGTGAAGAAACTCATTGGTAGCTTGATGGGGATGGCATTGAATCTATAAATAACCTTGGGCAGTATGGCCATTTTCACGATATTGATTCTTCCTATCCATGAGCATGGTATGTTCTTCCATTTGTTTGTGTCCTCTTTTATTTCAGTGAGCAGTGGTTTGTAGTTCTCCTTGAAGAGGTCCTTTACATCCCTTGTAAGTTGGATTCCTAGGTATTTTATTCTCTTTGAAGCAATTGTGAATGGAAGTTCATTCATGATTTGACTCTCTGTTTGTCTGTTACTCGTGTATACGAATCCCATTGTCTCAGCCCAAAATCTCCTTAAGCTGATAAGCAACTTCAGCAAAGTCTCAGGATACAAAATTAATGTGCAAAAGGTCAAATTCTTAAACATTTATAAAATCCTATGTAGGATTCCCTTATTCTCATTTATGCTTTCGATGTCTCTTCTGAAATTCGCCATTAAAACATCTCCAACTTCAATTCAATGATGTATTTATAAGTTATGTGCTACACTAGTGAATGAGTTCTTTTTTGGCAACTGAGTTTCTGAAACACTATTTACTCTCAGGAAATGTATTTTGAGTTCAAGGGTAAATGAATAAATGAATTTCTCATCACCAAGTTACTTTTGTTCAGTTGTCATTCATTTCCTCTTAGTTAAGGCTATCAAAATTAACCATTGCTGTCTTATTTTTGCTTTTTCCTTTATGCATAGCCTGGTAATTTTCCCCTCTGTGTTTTTGTAATTCATTTATTAATTCAGAACCAATTGGGCTAGAGGCTGGAAAAAGCAGGCTAGGGTCAGAACTGCAAGCTCTCTGTCCTCATAATCTTAAGTGAAAGAGATGAGAGGCAAGCACATAGGTATGTATGTGTACATGTCCATATATTTTATTAAGAAAAACTGGAGCATTATAGTAACCTATAACGAGGAGACATAATTTGTCAGTTACCATATTGTGCAAAATCTTGTATGTAACAATTTGGGGGGTTATGCTAATAACAGTGAGATCAGCTTAACGTTTTTATACACCGAGGGGACATGTTTGGGTTGTCATTTTGAAAATATTGCTCCAGATGTAATATATGAAAGAAGGTGAAAAGGGTAAAAATAAATGTAGGAATGTAGGAGGATGTTGGATCAATACAGAAAAAAAAAAATGGATGATAGTTTGGATACAAGTAGTAAGAATAGAGATGGAGAGAAGTTGTTAAATACATTGATGATATTGGCAGGACTTAATATGAGACTAAATATGGGGCTATCAAGGAAAGATAATTTGGCAAGGATTGGCTGCACCTTTTTAGATTTTGGCTTTAATATCTGAACAGATGAGAGAACAAAGATTGGTTTGATTGAAAAGATAATGAGCCCAGATATGTAGTTGGATTTCGGGTTCCTTTAAGGAATCCAAGTTGTAGATGCTTAATAAGTAGCTGTATACACTGATCTCAAATTCAGTAGGTTTTCATATGCATGAGAGGAGTTTGAAAACTCTAGCTTCAAGAAATAGCAAAAATTGAAATATACAACAATAATTTACGGAGAATTAGAAGTATGAACAAAATTTTTCATAGAATTGTGAAACTATGGTTCCTTCTAAAACTTCCCGTAGATAAGTAATTATCTAAAAGTCTATATAAAAACAATTAGAGACTGCTAAAATACTATTTTAGCATGTTTGAATTTTTGACAAAGAAAATTAAAATATAAAATTTTGTTGTTTATTTTTATTTGCTGTGTTTTAAAAATAACCTTTAGCCCACCTTATGGAGTTCCTTCTTTGATATTTTGCATTTCATAAATATGACTTTATGACAACAAAAATAACCTTCAATTCATGGTACATTGGTGAAAAAGAAGAAAGGTGAGAGGATAATATGACATAGCTTGATTTAGAAATGCATGGATGATTTCATTTTTATTTTAACTTTTATTTGAAAACGGAACCCAGATAAGGCCATATTTACTCTACTCCATATAGAGTAGTTCAAAGATAGGATTTCTCAAAGCAGAGCTTTGATGCTTACTCTGAATCAGTGGAAAGACATGTTATTCAAAAGTCGAAAGTGTGCTTTCACTTCTGTTATTTATGACTGCTGTCTCACAGTGTTGTCACCCTGCATGAAGCATTATATCCCTCTGATTTGTTGCAGTAGGTAATAATGCAAAAATATATGTCATCAAAACTGCCACATAGTTCCCCAAAAAGTACAAATAAATGATACTACCTTTTTACGTTATATAATTTTCCACACATACAGTTTCCATTCAAATTGCTGGTCAAGTTTCAATAATTTGTTCAAATTTAAGCTTAGTGCTCCCTGGGACATCTACTAATCTTTAATAAAAGAAGAAGGTAATTAGTTCATTTACTGTTTTATTCATTTAGATTTATTCAAGTATATTTTTGTAAGAATTGTATATTATTTGAAGGAAAAGTATTGTTCTTCTTAATAGGTGATTTCACTTTAAATTTCAAATAGGAAATACAATTAACCCTTCTTCAAAGGAATGGGATTTGTATTTAAAAATCTGAGTCTTCTTTTGAGAAGAAAGCATTATGTTTTTTCCTAAAGTGTTAAGCGCACACACACACACACACACACACACTTTATATATTTTTATATGTACACATATGTTTTATATATTTATGTATACACACATTTTATATATTTATGTATATACACACATTTATTTCATATATTTATATATGATTTTTTTACATTTATATATCTTTATATGTGTGTGTGCATATGTGTGTTTGTATTATATGGGGTTAGAGAGAGCACAGACTTCAGCTAACATCCTTAATGCTCTGATATACAAGTTGAAAATTTGATCAAAGTATCAGTTATTTGAATTTTTGAAATACACACTGGAGATTCGTAACTGAAATTCTAATGCTGAATATGTTAAGGATAATGGACAATAAAATAAAAGGAACAATGCATTATTGGAATAAAAAAAGGATAAAGAATCAATCATTTTTTGTTTTAAGCCTCCCTGGTTGTCTAAAATTGACACAGAGAGTTCACTCTTCTTGAAGAGGACTGTGAATGTGAATGACTAGCATTACAGGAAAACCTAAAAGCAAGAACAGGCCTTGACCACAGCATTACTATTTGCTTTCTACCTAAAACAGCTCTGATAGCTGTTCAGACTCCTGTCCTGTGCTGCAAAGTTTCCCCAAGAATTTGTCCTGCTCCTCTTAATGCCTGTAAAATACATCTCAATAGATATTTTAAACTGACCTCTGTTATGTTTATGACAAAATATACAGAACAGCAAATAATTGGAAACACTCAAGGAGAAAAGAACCCCTAACACTTCAGCAGTACAGAAAATAACCAGAATCTATCTCATCATATATTCATCCAGTCACTAATTTAACACCTGTTACATGTCAGACTATATCCTAGATGCTTGGGATACATTGGTGAGCTAAACAACAGTTTGTACATATGTGGAACTTAAATTCTAGCATGGCATAGAAAATATTTCATGTTCCGATATTTTCTGGTTGTACTAAAATATATAGGCAATAGCAAATATTATAATAACCTCCATAGTGACCAAGATACCTTGTCTTCAACTGGTCACATTTAAGAGCATCTTTCTGTATTTGAGCATCATTCAGAGTTCATCAATATCAGATGACTGCTATCACAACTAAAGGAAAAGTATGCACATTTGAAGACATGTGTAGTGAATATCTCTATATTGCTTTAAAATCCATGCACTAGAATCCCATATTATCCAATAATGGCAATTTGGGACTCTTTTTGCAATGACTTTATAAATCCTTACTGTAGATATATTTGGTTTTGGGGGGGTTGGGCGTTGTTTGTTTCATTTTAGGCTGTCATCTCTGTTCACAGTCTAACACAGTGTTTTGTAGGATATCATTGAAGACATATTGTATGGTCCAGGGTGTGGAAGAAAAAAAATATTTGACTACATATATTCTTACATTATTCCTGAAACTTGTGGAAAGCAATAGGAGAGAGGAAGTCATGAAGCCAGAAATCTTTAAAAATCACTATTTACAATGTCAGTAAAATATAGCATGATGCCCTGTGCTTTTGTTATGCTGTAGGATAAGATGTTTAAGAAGACATGAATTTATGTGAACTGCTGAGATTTTCTGACAATTTTTATCTCTTTTACCTTCCAGGTGTAAACAAGATAAAATAAATATTATGCTTACATTACTGTAGCATTGGCAGGGATAGGTTTTATGAGTGTTATTGCAGCTAAAGGTTTTGGTCATCGGAAGCAAATGGATCAAGCTCAACATTTTGAATTTTGCAAACCAAAGAAGCAAGAGTTACTTTCTCATCCTGCCATCTTTCCACTTAATTACAGAGGCAATAAAGTAACTTCATTTATCTGATGATGACAAGCTAATTTATGTAGTAAACACCCAATGCCTATTATGTGGCAATAAAGATGATTAACTGCAAATGTTTCTTATAAACAGTTTCATAGAGCTTAGAAGGATTCTATTCTTAAATTATTATTTTTTTCTCATATGAACCATATTCCTTGTAACAACAACAACAACAACAAAAAACTCAACTCTTTTGGAAGAGCTCTGACATTTGGTGTGATTCTTTACCATACTTTTGTGAGAACCAGGTAGAAATAATGAGACTGATGGAATTTCAGTCCTCAGATTTGATTGAGTGAAGGATAATTGAATTTAGGAATGTACAACAATGGGAACAATGTTGAAATAGGTTATCTGAAAACAGATGCACACATTTTGGAGTCAATCCTCTTGCTTTATCTCTTTTATTATTATACTTTAAGTTCTGGGGTACATGTGCAGAATGTGCAGTTTTGTTACATAGGTATACATGTGCCATGGTGGTTTGCTGTATGCATGAACCTATCCCTACATTAGGTATTTCTAATGTTATCCCTCCTAGTCCCCCATCCCCGAACAGCCCCCTGTGTGTGATATTCCCCTCGCTATGTCCATGTGTTCTCATTGTTCAACTTTTATGAGTGAGAAAATGCGGTGTTTGATTTTCTGTTCTCATGATAGTTTGCTGAGAATTATGATTTCCAGCTTCATCCATGTCCCTGCAAAGGACATGAACTCATCCTTTTTTATGGCTGCATAGTATTCCATAGTGCATATGTGCCACATTTTCTTAATCCAGTCTATTATTGATGAACATTTGGGTTATTTCCAAGTCTTTGCTATTGTGAATACTGCTGCAATAAAAACACATGTGCGTGCATCTTTATAGCAGAATGATTTATAATCTTTTGGGTATAAACCTTCTCAGAGGAATAATGTAACTCACTGATTTAGTCTCTAAGAATATTTTTTCCTATGTTTTTCACTTTAACTTGTTTTTCTGTCCAGTTTAAGGGTTTCTCAATATTTTAGTTATACTTGATAGAGCCTGATAAAGGAGTGGAACATCTTCTATAGGACAACTCTCTCTATAGGAGTAACTGCCAAAAAAGTTAGTGGCTAAAAAATTGACTTTATGATTCTGTAGGTACATAATTTGGGCTGGGTTTACTAGGCAGTTCTGATTTGAACCAGGCATGGATTATCTCATTCTCATGCATCTGCAGTTAAATGGTGGACCAACTGTGACTGGTTGGTTATGATGGATGGGACATCTGGGACCAACTTGCTTTTCTCTCTATGTATTCTTTTATCCTACAATCCTACATTAGCCTTGCCTAGACTCATTCCCATGGTAACCCTAGAGTTCCAAAGCCTCATTGTGCCAGCACTTTAAATATCCATTTGCATCAGGTTTTCTACTGTTTCACAGGCCTAAGCAAGTCATAAACCTTGCCAAGTTTCAAGAGATTTTAACACAGATAAACTTGACTTCTTGACAAGTAGAGCTTCAGAGCATTCATCTTTTTTTTTTTTTTCCCCCAATCTACCATATTCCCTTTGAATAAAGCCACTAGGAATTTAATATTTAAGTCTCAGCAGTTCGTGTATTGAAGTGGTCACTTGAGAGTAAGAGGGGCACTGAATTCTTCAATGTATATGCCAACATATGACGTAAGACACAGGTTTCAGCATGGGCAAAGTGCTAAGGGATAAGGCAACTTAACATTTTTAGGAAAATTCAAATATTTTTATACTCTACTAGTAAAGGAAGTAAGATTAGGGTTTGTTCATAGAAAATGATGTTTGGGGCCATGAATAAGTAATGAGTATCTAGAGAGGCCAGCCCATGGGTGACTCAACAGATGTCCTAAGAGGACTCTCAAAGGTTTCTAATCAAGTAGTTGCTGAGGTTTGCACTTTGGAAAGATCATTCTGGATGCATCATTTGGTAGTGATCAAGACTGAAATCCAGTAGACATTTAGTTGACTGTTATTTGAGTAAGATTCTGTAGTAGGTGCTGTTTGTTCTCCATTAGATCTCCTGTTAGCAGGCTGATGTGTCTATCCCCCAGCTATTGTAAGTGCTGCCTGCTAATGGTTAACGGGTACCCCAGTTCCTAGATAATTGCTTCAGCTAAAAACTTTGTTGGAATGTTATGTATCCACCTACTCATACTGGGGCAGTGTCCATTCATGAACGACTGATATAGGGGCACCTTTCCCTCAAAGGGGCAAAACACTACAGTAAGATTTCTGTTTCAGGAGCCTCATCCTCCAGTGTGGATTCAGCCCAGGGTATACTTTACTGGAATTAATAGTCTTGCTTGACCCTTCCCTTTTCCTTTCACTCACTTCAGACTATATATTTTTTTTTATTAAAAGCTATCTTTCAATATAGTACCCAAATATAGTACCTTCAACTAATACCCAAATCTCTGTCTCAGCCTCTGCTTTTAGATACGTGTTATTACTTCCTGAAGAAAGCAATATGCATATTTTTTTATCATCAAACAGAATATACAGCATATGAGCACAGAGCCCTTTCTCAGACCTTCTGTTGTGTTCTCTCTTGGTTTGGTGCTGTGAAGAGTCCTCATAAAGCATTACTTATCTGACTCACTGAGCACATGTTCTGTGATGGGGTCATCAATTTTTTTTCTGTAAAGGTCAAATAATATATGTTTTTGGCTTTATAGACCGTAAAATCTTAGTCACAGCTACACAACTCTGCTAATTTTGTGTGAAGAGAGCCTTAGATAATACATATAGAAAATGACAAATGAATGATATAAGTAAATAGTGTCTATAGCAGTATTCCTTACACTGCTGTTTCTTTTTCTTACTTGAATTCCTATGACACCACCCTCATAAACAGGTTGCATCTATCCCATTCGTATTGCTGATGCTACATTAAAATTTATGAATAGTTCGATTTATATATGATATTACAACTGCACAGAGAATGCTCATTTTTCTCTGCTCCACTTGATTGTAGGGAATGCAGACATACCCCATTTTATTGCCCTACGAAGATACTGTATTTTTCACAAATTGAAGATTTGTGACAAACTTGTGTCAAGCAAGTCTATTGGCACCATTTTTTCAACTGTATGTGTTCACTGTGTATCTCTGTATTGTAAAGGTAAACTGAGCCTGGAGCCAAACCAGGAACAAAGACACAAGGCAAATGGCAGTGAGAATAGCTTTTATTAGGGCTTGCGGGTGAGGTTCCCCAGTCCAAAGGCGTGGGCCGAGGAAGTCGCGCTGAGGGAGGAGGGTAGGGGCTTTTTGTAACCCGAGAGGTAGGGAAGCTGGTTGTGCAAACAGGGCCTGGGGGGTCTTGAAACTACTAGGGCAGGAGTTGAGTAAGGGTCATGAGGAAGGAGTCTTTGGAAACTGTCAACCGAAACTGCTGTTTACGAACTTGGGGAATGCAGGTGAGCTGCAGGTCATGGGGGAGTGTGGTTGCCCAGCCGGAACTCTGACGCATGTAAGTCTGCAGGTGTGTACAAGGGTGAAGGGAGTCTTTAACAAAAGGCCTGCTACGTTGGGTGACGCCACCATGTTGGGTCTAGATCCCTGCCTAACATGTATAACATTTTAGTAATTCTTGGAATGTTTCAAAAGTTTTTATTATATCTGCTATGATGATCTTTGAAAAGTGATCTTTGATGTTACAATTGTAATTGTTTTGGAAAGCCACAAACTATGCCCATATAAGACAGGAAAAATAATCAATAAATGTTATGTGTGGTCTGACTGCTCCACTGATCAGATGTTCTCCCCATCTTTCTCACTCTTCTCAGACCTCCCTATTCCCTGAGTCACAACAGTATTGAAATTAAACCAGTTAATAACCCTGCAATGGCCTCTAAGCATTAAAGTGAAAGGCAGAGTCTCATGTCTCTCACTTTAATTCAAAAGCTAGAAATTATTAAGCTTAGTGAGGAAGGCATGTTGAAAGCCAAGACAGATCAAGACAGTAGTCCTCCTGAACCAGTTATCCATGTTGTAAATGAAAAGGGAAAGCTCATGAGGGAAAGTAAAAGTGCTACTCCAGTGAACACACGAATAACAAAGTGAAACAACCTTATTGCTGATATGAAGAAAGATTTAGTGTTAAATTCTTAAGCCAAGTTGTAAACCAGAGCAAGACCCTAAGTCTCTTCAAATCTATGAAAATTAAGAGAGGTGTGGAAGCTGCAGAAGAAAAGTTGGAAGCTAGGAGAAGTTGTTGATTCATGAGTTTAAGGAAATAATCTCTATAACAAAAAAGTGCAAGGTGAAGCAGCAAATGCTGACGTAGAAGCTGTATGAAGTTATTCAGAAAACCTACCTAAGATCATTAATGAAGGTGGATACACTTATCCACAAATTTTCAATGTGAATGTGACATCCTAATACTGGAAGAAGATGTCACTGAGGACTTTCATAGCTAGAGAGGAAAAGTCAGTGTATGGCTTCAAAGTTTCAAGGGACAGGTTGACTCTTTTCTTACTGGTTAATACAGCTGTTGACTTTAAGTTGAAATCAATACTCATTTACCATTCTGAAAATCTTAGGGCCCTTAAGAATCATGTTAAATCTACCCTGTGCTCTAGAAATGGAATAACAAAACCTGAAAGACAGCATATCTATTAAATCCAACGTCAAAACCTACTGCTCAGAAAAAAAGATTCCTTCCAGAATATTAGTGCTAACCAACACTGCATCTGGTTATCCAAGAGCTCTGTTTAGGATGTATAAGAAGATAAATATATGATTTCAATATTACACCAATCCTTCAGTTCATGTATTAAGCCGTAATTTTGACTTTCAACTCCTATTATTTCAGAAAAGTCCTTGGTTCAGGTTATCCCTGCCATAGAGAGTGATTCTTCTGCTGGATCTGGGCAGAGTAAATTGAAAACCTACAGAAAAGGATTCACCATTTTAGAAGTCATTAGGAACATTCATGATTCATGGGAGAAGGACAAAATATTAACATTAACAGGAATTTGGAAGAAGTTGATTCCAACCCTCAGAGTTGACTTTGGTGTTCAAAACTTCAGTAGAGGATATGATAATAACTATAGGTGTGGTGGGAATCGCAATAGAACTAGAAGATGTAACTGAATTCCTAAAATCTTGTGATAAAACTTTAATGGATAAAGAGTTGTTTTTTATGGATGATCAAAGAAAATGATCTCATGAGTGGAATTTACTACTGGTGAAGACACTATGAACCTTGTTAAAATGACAGCAAATGATTTAGAATAGTGCATAAACTTTGTTAATAAAACAGTGGCAGAGATTGAGAGAATTTACTCCAACTTTGATGTAAGTTCTGTGGCTAAATGCTATCAAACAGCATGATATGCTACAGAAAAATCTTTCATGAAAGAAAAAGTCAGTTGATGTGACAGCCTCACTGTCTTATTTTAAGAAATTGTCACAGTCACCCTAACCTTCAGCAACCAACAAGGTGATTAGTCAGCAGCCATCAACACCGAGGCAAGATCCTCCACCAGCAGAAATATTAGGCTTGGCCAAAGGGTCAGAGTATTATTAGTGTTATCAGTAATAAAATACACTTTAATTAAGGTATGTACATTTTTTTGACATACTGCTATTGCACTCTTATTATAAAGTATAATGTAAACATAACTTTTTTTTTTTTTTTCCTTTTTTCTTTTGAGACAGAGTCTCGCTCTGTCGCCCAGGCTGGAGTGCAGTGGCACGATCTCGGCTCACTGCAAGCTCCGCCTCCCGGGTTCACGCCATTCTCCTGCTTCAGCCTCCCGAGTAGCTGGGACTACAGGAGCCCGCCGCCACGCCTAGCTTATGTTTTTGTATTTTTTAGTAGGAGACGGGGTTTCACTGTGTTGGCCAGGATGGTCTCGATTTCCGGATCTCGTGATCTGCCCACCTCGGCATCCCAAAGTGCTGGCATTACAGACATGAGCCACCATGCCCGGCCCATATAACTTTTATATGCAATGGGAAATCAAAAAAAATATGTGACTCAATTGTGACATTTGTTTTATTGTGGTGGTCTGAATCTGAAATCACAATATCTCAGTTCTTCTTTTTCATAATATCAGACTTAATAAAAAAGTTAGTCTTTCCTCTCTTCCTCCTTGTCTTCCTTCTCCTTCCTTTTGTGAGATTAAAGTTTTGAGTCATTTCCAAGATGATAAATAAAACCGAGGGAAATATTCAGTGACAAATTCAAAATATTCTAATATAACTTAAAATATGTGTTTGCAGGCCTCACTTAAAAACATTGAGCACTGTTGTATCATTTAATATCTTTTTCTGGCAAATCTTATTAAGCTTCTTGATTGATTTTCACTTGAACTATTAAATACAAATTTTACATTTTATGTTTTCCTAATAGCTTAATAATCCCCTCCTACATTAAGGCCAAGCTAAATACATTATAGTAGTAATATTTTTCTCTCAGCTCACTTTTTTAATGAATATGGAATGTTGCTAAGCTGACATTAGGACAAGAGAAGTCTAAAATAATATGTTATGGAACCTTGTAAGATGCAGTTTGATTAACTGTGTGGTTTTATGATATGGTATTTCATATTGTGAGCTATTTTCATTTTGTTCATTCATTAATTTATTTCTACAACCAAGTATGTATTGACAACTATTTAGATGTTACTTGTTATAGATGCTAAAACGTTAAAAAAAAAAAAAAAGAAAGAAAAGATAAATAAAAAATATAGATAAAACATAACTTATTTCCTGGAGGACCTTAAAATCAAAGGCAGGGAAAACAATAGAAAAGAACAAACTAAGGCAAAGGTAAGTGACTAGACATATTTGAAATAAAAGGCTCATGGATTAAGATACTAAGGAGAGCACACCGAGTTGAGAAATCAAGAACCTTCCTTAAAGAAAACAATGCTTAAACTTCATCTAGAAAATAAATAATATTTTATCAAGTAATGATATGAAAGAGCACAAGGTAAAAGGGTGACCCTAAATTAGAGCATAGAATAAATTCAACTTGAAACATGTTAAGAAATAACACTACATTTTGGTATACAATATTGATAGAGAAAGACAGTATTTTTGGAATGGTGGTAGCAGGGGCTCTGCGGACTCTCCTTAGAGTAACAACCATAATTGGTAGAAATTACGAAAACAAAGCAAAAAGGAACTTTTAGTTTTTTTTTTAAATTATTCTATTTACATTATTAAATAGATACTTGATTATTTATATCTAAATGAGAATTATAAATGTCACAGCACAATGTCCCTGTGGGCTTCGAAAACACGGCTATTTCCAGATATTTTCCCATAATATAAAATGTTATGTGTGGTCACATCTTATAAATTTATAAAAATCATATTAAAAAATCCTGGATTCTTGCTGCCAAGAATGAAATTTAAATGTGCTATCTAGCCAGACGCAAGTGTTCCCTGGCCCATGTTCCATATATGATGGCTTGTCTGATTTGAATCAATAACTTCTGCTGAAGATAAAATCAGATTAGATGGTCATACAAGGCTGAGGACCCTACAGGGAGACTGCTTGGCAAAACAAGTTGTTTCACCTGCATAGCCTGGGAGGCCTTAAAGCCTCTTCAAGCAGCTGTGAAGTCTCATTTGAGCAATCGATCTACTTTTTACTCTGTGTCTCCATGACACCTATTAGCATAGTTTTTATGTGTTTCTGTGATACCTAATAACACAGTGTGGAGAGCAGACGCAAGAAGCTTTCAGAATGATAGAGAAGTCAGTCTCCCATTTTGTATCTATTGGCAGTATTGTAGTTAAAAAAAAAAATGTGTTGATCAAAGTTTGATATATGCTGTTGGATGTGATTGCTGTTGAGAAAAGTAAAAACATACTTTAGTAGGCCTAATAATTTACTGATAAAATTAAATTGGATTTTCTAAGAGTTTTATATGCTTGACTAAACACTTCCATAGTGACACATAGCATGTCTTATAATAACTTTAAGGTCAGAGGATTGTAATGTTTTATATTTAGAGCACATAGCCATCTTGAGTGAGAATAAAGTTGAGAAGTCTTTCAAATAACTTGCAGCAATCACTTTCTGTTTATCCAGTGCATCTTGCTTATTTATTGTATATTATGAGTATTTTAAAAGTTCTATACTCTTGCAGATAGTATTGTTTCAAGTGTAATCTTAATATTCATCACTATTACTTAGAACATCAGACAAAGAAAAAAGTATTATTCTGACTCTGATGCTAAGCATTTTGTTTACATTAAACAAGTCTGTATTTTCTGGATCATAGTTTATTCTGTATAATAGAAGAGAGTTTGGATTGAATAATTCCTACCATTTTTCCCATTCTAAAAATTTATTTTTCTATAAGCTTTTCTAAACATTAAGTAAAAGTTAAAATATCTTAGGTAAATTTTGGTTTAAGATGAAGGGACAAGTACTTTTCTTGGCTAGACAATTCTCTCCCCTAAGCTTGTGGGTTATTTTTAAAACCATGAGTGGACAGTGAGTAATGTCTTAAGAGGAAGGCATCAATTAGAATGACTCTGTAACAAAACACCATTATAATTGTGACCTGCTATACAAGATATAGTTCCTATTGTATTTTCTTTGCTCTGTTCATAAATTCATTCTTCTTTAATGGAATCAAAGATATTTGACACCTTTCCCAACTTCGATAAACAAAAAGAGGATCTGATCCCAGGCAAGCTCTCTGGACCAAAATTTCCTTCCTCAATTTTCTCTTTCCTAGGATATCATGTTCCTTCAAACATGAAATGTTCAACAGTGATGCCACCCAATTTTAACTTTTTAATTGCTTTTCTTATTTGGCCCACTGAGTGTCAGGGTTTCTTTTCTTTTATTTCTTGAAAAAAGTATTACAGAGTAAACAAAAAAGGTAAACATTCTATTAACATTTTTATGTCATTGTATAAATAAAATATCACATAATTGATCTCTTTCTTTGTTACAAATAACCTCTTGTAAATCAATACCCTAAACCATGGTAGTTTTACCAATCCAGATGGTCACCATGAGGGAAACATTGTCATATGGCAAATGGACAAGGAAGCACTTTCAGCCCAACTGGGCAGGATTGTACAAAGGCGTTCTGGCATAGGCATGTATCAGGAAAAAAAAGAAAAAAGAAAAAGCATAGCTATTGCTTTCAAGGAATTCACCCCACAATCTGGGGAAATACACTAACATACACTAAAAAATATTCAACAGAATAATGTAAGATGAGGTGGTGAATTCTATGGTACAAACTTTAAGTATTTCTCATCTTAGAAAACAACTCCAAAGTCAGGCATGGTGCCTTATGCCTGGAGTCCTAGCACTTTGGGAGGCTGAAGCAGGAGGATTGCTTGAGCCCAGGAGTTCAAGACCAGCAAAGGCAACATAGTGAGAGCTCAATTCTACAAAACAAGTAATAACAATAAAAAAAAGTCAGGTCCTGTAATGTGCACTTGTCGTCCCAGCTACTTGGGAGGCGGGGGAAGGAGGATGACTTTAGCCTGGGAGATCAAGACTACAGCGAACTATCATCATGTCACTGCACTCCAGCCTAGCCAACAGAGATACTGTTAAATTTAATTTTTATTTATATACTTAGTATTGTATCTATACAGATTATGTTCATGTTGTCCAATATGTGTCAGTCACATGAAGCTATTTAGTTTCAAATTAAATAAAATTAGATTTAAAAACAAATTTTTGGTTGTACTAGTCATATTTTATGTCCCACATATAACTAGTAGCTACCATGTCAGAAAAGACAAAAAAAATTCTATTATTGAAGAAAGTTATATTGAACTTGCTTAAATATTCTTTAAAATTTGAGAAACTAATAAAGATAATAATAATTAAATTATTGAGTAATAAACTAGGTGATGCATTTAAAGTACTTAGTACAGTGTTGGTTAGAAAGCAAAAGCTGTATATGTGTACATATATATGTATATATAATACATATGGTTATTGCCAATTATGTGTCAAATTATATTTTGGATGAGTGATATATATTGCCCCATTGACCATCATTGCATTTTTAGATAACAGAAAATTTGAAATACATTTTGCAGATATGGAAATTAGACTTAAAAAGATCATTGTATTAGTCAAGGTTCTCTAGAGGGACAGAACTAAAGGAATACATATGTATACATATATATTCATATGTACATATATGTATACATATATGTGTGAACCACAATAGGCCATCTGGATGCTGAGGAGCAAGGAGAGCCAGTCCGAGTTCCAAAACTGAAGAACATGGAGTCCGATATTCAAGGGCAGGAAGCATCCAGCACGATAGAAAGATGTAGGCTGGGAGGCTATACCAGTCTCCCTTTCACATTTTTCTGCCTGCTTATATTCTAGCTTAGCTGGCAGTTGATAAGATTCTGCCCACCCAGATTAACCCAGGTAAAGGGTGGATCTTCCTTTCCCAGCCCACTCACTCAAATGTTAATCTCCCTTGACAATGCCCTCACAGACACACCCAGGATCAATACTGTGTATCCTGCAATCCAATCAAATTGATACTCAGTTTAACCATATAAATCATTCACATTAAATCCGAAGCACAGACTGAGATTTCAATTTATATTTATATTTCCCAAACATAGAAACTCTTGTTCCTGTCCTCTGGATTGTATTCTTTTCCTAGATTAAAAATAATGAACAAAGCCTTGTATCAATTTGGAAGAATTGCTGAGGAAAGAAGCCACTACTTATTGAGCATCTTCTATCTGCCAGAATTTTCTTATGAATTTAATCACAGAAGCATGTGAGACAATTTTATATTCTCGAATCTAAAGATTATTTAGACTCAAGAGTTTAAATCACTTTTTAAGCTAACACAATTGACAAATTGACAAATTTAACAACCAACTGTCTTGAACACCACAGTTGGTTCTTTCTCAATTTTATTATTTTTTCAAAGTTAATTTTAAAATTTTTGTATAAGATCAAATATTTTCTCATTTCATCTTAAATCTTCCACATATTTCACATTACTATTACAGTATTGCTATATCAAATCATAATATACCAAATAGTATATGCTAAATGCAAATTGTGAAAACATAATACAAATACATAATACAAATACATAATACAAATACATTAAAATGTATATAAGTGTGTGTGTATATATGTGTGTATATATACACAATATATATGTATATATAGTCATGTGCTACATAATAACTTTTCAGTAACAGTGGAACACATATGTGCTCATGGTCCCATAGCATTATAATACTGCATTCTTACTCTTTTTTTATGTTTAGATGCACGAATACTTACTAGTGTGTTACAATTGTCTACAGTATTCAGTACAGTAACATGCTGTACAAGTTTGTAGCCTAGGAGCAATAGGCTAGACCATGTGGCCTAGGTGTATAGTAATATAATATTAGGGTTTGTATAAAGACACCTTGTCATGCTCGAACAAAAACATCACCTAACAATGTATTTCTTGGAACATATCTCTATTGCGAAATGACACATAACTCAATATGCATATACACACATATAAATTGTACATGTTCAAATAGGATATCAACCGCAGACATATGCACAGCAATCTTTTATTAATTGGAATGGAGCACTCAATAGTTTACTCTAACATTGTTTAGAATTCCACAAATAAAAACAGGCTACTTTAATTGATGAATATGAAATATGCTAAGAGGAACAAACACAAAACATAGTGATTAAATGGAAATGACCAGAAATTGATTTTTTAAAACCCTCCAGAATTTATTTGGACACAAGTTAAAGAGAAAACAGACATATTCAGTTAAACAAAATGCAGATGAATATCTGTTATATTTTTAATTTTAGTAAGTTTATGTGAACATATTTGAACACTAGATGTCAATATTTTAAACTCACAGACCAATGTTTGCTAAAAGATATTTTCATGATATTTTTATAGCACTCACATTCACTGCTAGGCAATGTAATAAAACATGTAATGTTAGTAAAAGACAGTTATAATCATGTAACTTGTTTTGTTTTTTATTAAATAGTTACATGCTTAGATGCTTCCAAAGATGGGCATTTGACCACTGAGACTGATTGTAATGACCAACGCTAGAAAAGCTGTGTTTGAGAGGGAATAATATTACTCATATTGTTGTGTAGCCGTGTATTTTTCTCCTATATCAACCACAGGGGTGAGTCTCAGAAAATAGTCTCCTTATAGGCAAGTCTCTCTCATTTCCCATTTTGCTTTTAGTGACTAGTTTTGAGAAAAAATGTCTGTGCTTTTAGCTGCTTCATTCATCTCAACCTTTGTACCAACTGTGTGGGAAGGGCCTACCAAGCCTTCCCTCCTGTTCTGCTTTTAGCCTGCTTAACAATTCCTGCCTTACTAATAAAATCTGTGGACACACTCTTTTCTGCTCTCCATTTTTGTCCTACGTCTGCTATAGTTTCTAACCATGTGATTTAGACATAGGAATATTTGGAAGAAAATTGTAAGTTTATTTACTGTGTTTGTGGTTCTGTGTCTAGCAGATAAATGTCACATTAATTTCCTAGTAAAAAAAGGATATATCTGGAGACACATTTCAAATAGACCTTTCTCAAAGCCTTCAACATAATGAACAGAAATACAAAGCTAATGAAATTAATTGACAAACTAACAACTTAAATCCTGGTGAATATAAATAAAGCTACCATTGAAGGAGAGTAATGACTTATCTATTTTTCATTGTGATTCCTAGTTGCAAACAAAATTTCTATTTTATCTAAGCAATTTTGACATATAAAAGATTCTTTAAATGTACTCATATAATATCTATTATTATCATGGTTTTCCAGAGTAAAAACATTGTATGAGCCACCCCTGGGTTCTAGCAAATCCTCTACTGCCTTTTAAAAAGGGGAAATAAAAGCATTGGTGTTTATTAAGCATTTTCAAGAAATGGCTTTATGCAGAGTCAGCTCACTGCTTTGAAATAGTCCATTTGGATTGTTTCAACAAGTTCACAGCTATAACCAATAGTGAGGAAAGGAAATAAGAGACAGATGGAAATGTTAGAGGGAGAGGAAGCCTCCACATATTTCATATACACTAATTCAGGCTGTGGATTTTGATAAATAATTTTCCCTTAAACATTTCATCTTGAAATTTTGCCCTCAGGAAAATTTCACTCTACGCAATATTTGCCTTTCTTAGATTTCCCAAAAGTTTTAGATTTGTGAAAATTTATCAGTATAAGAATAAATACTTATAAACAAATGTCAAATGCAGATATACATATTTAATGAACCAATATGAATTATTTCAGTTAAAGAAGATACAAATAGGCCACACATGGTGGCTTATGCCTGGAATCCCAGCACTTTGGGAGGCCTAGGCAGGCAGATCACAAGGTCAGGAGTTGGAGATCAGCCTGACCAACATGGCGAAACTCCATCTTTACTAAAAATACAAAAAATTAGCTGGGCGTGGTGGTACTACGTCACTGAGTAGCTGTAATCCCAGCTACTCAGGAGGCTGAGGCAGGAGAATCGCTTGAATTCAGGAAGCAGAGGTTGCAGTGAGCCGGGATCAGGCCCCTGCACTCCAGCCTGGGTGATGCAGCAAGACTCTGTCTCAAAAAAAAAAAAAAAAAAAAAAAAAAAGGTAAAAAATAAAGAAGATACAAATAAAATAAACAGAATCTAATGTCTTGTTTATCACCACATAGGGCAATGAACGATTATGAAACAAACTTCTGTGCACGTTTTGTCTCATTGTTTCTTTTTATTATGAAATTTTTTCATAAAATGTTCTAGTTACATTGTTACATCTTTTTAAGTATCCCTATTCTCAAATTCAACTTTCCTCAGCCCTGTGAATATATTGGAGAATCATGCTCCTTCCCCTTTCAGTACTTTTAAAACTTTGAGTTATGTTTGGCAATCTTTTATTGGGCTCTTGCTTTGCCAGACATACTCTAAATACCAATGACACAGGATGATTAAGAACTGATCATGTTCTGGTTTCTTATCATTTTGCAAGGAAACAGTCACAAATCATTATATTATATTAGTTATATTATTTAAATCATGTAAGAATGTGATAAGTACAATGATAAGGGATTAAAAGGTACAAAATGGGGAACTCTTGGCTTAGCTTCAGTTGACGATGGGTATGCTAGGGATGCTTCTGGAAAAGGACTTGGCTTAGTCTAACTGATGTCAACTGATCAGAAGGAGACCATAATCAAATGCTCCCATTCCAAAAAGTATATGCCACTCATTCCAGACAGACAGGATGTTGATTTTCCATTCCCTTGAACCCAGTCTAGTTCTGAGTCTTGCTTTGACAAATAGAAAGTGGTAGAGTTCATACTGTATGACTGTTAGGCCTAGAAGTTAAGAGGCCTAACAGCTATTCCTTTCTCTTGGAAGGTAGTCATCATAAAGAAATCTGAATATCTTGATTGAGAGCTAGCCTTTGGAAACAGAGAGGCCCTGTATAATAACAGACTAAGAAGTAAGGAAGACAAACCCGGCCAGTCCCACAACCATTTCATTAATACCAGGTAAAGCAATAGACCTGCCAATGAACCATCTTGCATCCTTTAGCTTTAGGTGAGTTGTCTCAGATTTCACCATGTGAAGCAGACCTGCATGAGCTATGCTTATCTGCCTAAGCTGAAAAATCATGAGCAAATATATTTTTGCCATTTGAAGGAATTGATTGTGATGATTTGTTATGTAACAATAGACCAGTGAAAATGTGAATATTCCATGTAGGAATAGGGGGAGTAGACAGTTAAGATACAATGATAAAGGACATTCCAGAGGGAAGAGTGGAAATAAAGGCATAGAAACATGAAACTACTCTATATGCCTGAATACATTCCAGCAGCCTATTAGTCAAAGAGGTTAGTGATAAGATGATTAACTTGAAAAGGCTGTTTTTTTTTAAAAAAAGTAAATTTTCTAGGAGTAAAGAGATGATATCTCATCTCTGAAAATTTAATTGCTAAGATTGTTGCTGATATCACAACAGTTGACAGAAATACTGTATCTTGCCAGTAACATGTTTTTGCATGTGTGTGCAAATAATGTAAAACATCCAATTCAGCAGGGATCATAAAGTGTAAAGTGTGGCCTAAAGACTAAACTTTTGGTCCAGTTTGTTGTGCGACTACAAGCAAGTTACTTAAATTTACTGGGCTACAGTATGTTTTAATCCATAAAATAAGGGAATTAAAATAAATTGTTCTTAAAACCTTAAAGGATCTTTGAGCTCTAAGATTTGAAATCCATATGGGTAACACATGACTCTATATCTAATATAACCGGTTATTTTTTTCTTCTCTAAACTACGATCTTTGACTTAACTGGTAACTTGAACTGGTTTGTCCAGCATTGGAAGAGAGGCAAAACTATTGGGCTGTTTTTCTCCATACATTCTTGTTTGTTTCACATTATAAATGAATTCACTCTAAGGCACATCTGTCCTGAGAACTTCCAGGTGTTCAGGTGAGGTGGGATGGAGAAAAATGAAGTAACATGGATTTGCATTCTAAAATGTTATCTTGAAAACTAATAAATCTAACCTTTCTAGGCGGATGTATGGAGTTAAAAGTACTAATTGATCATGTTGGCACGAAGGTGTTGTTCATTCTGCAAAGGCCACATTAATTCAAATTGATGTGATTCAAATTAACCTTAATCAGCTTCTACATAGACAGCGATTCCATTACAGGATATATTGCAATTAGACTTCTCCTGTCTTTATCTGCCCCATGGCCTTATGAAAGGGTTTGAAATTTTTATTTTGCCTCTTTTGATGTAAAAAAAAAAAAGTTATAATAACCATTCATTTACACATATCTTGTTATCATTGCTAGCTTAAGGATTGACTTTTTGCCTGTTTACTTTTTGGTTCTGTTTACTCCAAAAATATCAAAATACTTGGGTTAGTGTGACCTACATAAATCTTAGACATGTTTTCTTTACCTGAATGATAGGTTGCTATATTAGAAGACAAGTAAGCAATAAAGTGTACCAGCTCTCATTTTATATTAATAAACTAAATGCACTATGTTTACGGAGTCCACGTAATTAAGAAATGTATAAACTTGAACATAAATAGTAATATGGGATAAATACATCTTTGAAAACATGAGTGTGAATGGGTTAAGATGTATATGGCCTTAAAGAAGCATATTTATTTCAATTTAATTATATAAAACAGATAATATTTTATATCATTCTATTTTGTTCTTACAGTAATGTTCTTGTAGTAATTTTGGAAGTGGATACTTTTCCTGAGAATACTAAAGTTTTCTTTCTGAAAAAGAGAAAAATGGAGGAGAAGAAACAAACTGCTCTTAAATCTTCTTCCATGATCATTGCATGAAGGTTAAGTTATGGGCCCCAAAAGTGGGCTAGCCTCATTTGGATAATACTCCATCCTAGGCAGTATGATTTTGAATAAGTTGCTGAGACTTTCTGTGCCTCCATTTGTAAATGGTATAGTAATACCTAGTTTATGGAATTGTTGTTAGAATGACATAAGTGCAAGTATGTATATTTTCATTTTCTCTATAAACTGGTTTTCTACAAATTACAAAGCAACAACTAACCAAGTTAGTTGAAATTGAGTACTTTGTTCAAATAATAGGTATCTGGTATTTATAAATCAAAATTGAAAATCATAGTACATAAAAATTCATATATGTAGGTCAACAAATATAGTAATTTAAGACACCTTTTCCTTTGGTCTATGTGTCTGTTTCTGTACCAGTGCCATGATGTTTTTGTTACCGTAGCCCTGTAGAATAGTTTGAAGTTGGGTAATGTGATGCCTCCAACTTTGTTCTTTTTGCATAGAATTGCCTTGGATATTTGGGCTCTTTTTTGGTTCCATGTGCGTTGTAAAATAGTTTCTTTTCCTAGTTCTGTGAAGAATGTAATTGATAGTTTGATAGGAATAGCATTAAATGTATAAATTGCTTTGGGTAGTAGAGCCATTTTAATGATAGTGATTTTACTTATCCATAAGCACGGGATATTTTTCCATTTGTGTTATCTCTGATTTCTTTCAGCAGTGTTTTGTAATTCATATTGCAGAGACCTTTTGCATTATTTCTGGGTATTTAATTCTTTCTGGAGCTACTATGAATGGCAGTGCATTCCTGATTTGTCTCTTGACTGTTGTTGGTGTACAGGAATACTAGTACTTTTTGCACATTGATTTTGTATCCTGAAACTTACCGGAGTTGTTTATCAGCTTAACAAGCTTTTAGGCCAAGACTACGGGACTTCCCAGATATAGAAAGTTGTTGTCTAGTTGTTGTCTAAAAAGAGGGATAGATTGACTTCTTCTCTTTCTATTTGGATGCACTTTATTTCTTTCTCTTGCCTGGCAGCTCTGACAAGAAATTTCATAGCTATGTTGAATAGCAGTGGTGACAATAGAGTGCCCAGAAATAAAGCTGCATACCTACAACCTCCTGGTCTTCAATGAAGTTGCCAAAAAAAAAAAAAAATAGGGAAATGATTCCCTATTCAATAAATGGTGCTGAGATAACTGGCTAACCATATGCAGAAGACTGAAACTGAACCCCTTCCTTATACCATATGCAAAAATAAATTCACGATGGATTAAAGAGTTAAATATAAAACCCAAAAGTGTAAAAACTCTTAAAGACAACATAGGAAATACTATCTGGGACATAGAAACAGGCAAATATTTCATGACAAAGATGCCAAAAGCAATCATAACAAAAACAAAAATTGGCAAATGGGATATAATTAAACTTAGGAGTTTCTGCATAGCAAAATAGACTATTAACAAAACAGACCTACAGAATGGGAGCAATTTTTTTGCAAACTATGCATCTGTCAAAGGTGTAGTATCTAGAATCTGTGAAGAACTTAAACAGATGTACAAAAAAAAAAAAAAAAATGAACAACCCTATTAAAAAGTGGGCAAAAGACATGAACAGAGACTTTTCTAAAAAAGACATACATGTGGCTAACAAGCATATGAAAAAAAGCTCAGTATCACTGATCATTAGGGAAATGCAAATCAAAACCACAGTGAGATACCATCTCACACCAGTCAGAATGGCTATTATTAATAAGTAAAAAAATAACAGACGCTGGCAAGGTTGTGGAGAAAAGAGAACACTTATACACTGTCAGTGGAAGTGTAAATTAGTTCAATCATTGTGGGAAGCACTATGGTGATTCCCCAAAGAATCACCATTCAGCTCAGCAATCCCATTGCTAGGTATATAACCAGAGGAATAGAAATTATTCTATTATAAAGACATATGAAAGCCAAAGTTCACTGCAGCACTATCTATTCACAATAGCAAAGACATGGAACCAGTCTAAATCTCCATCAATGACAGATTCAATAAAGAAAATGTGGTACATATACACCATGCAATACTATCCAGCCATATAAAAGAACAAGATCATGTCTTTAGCAGGAACATGGATGGAGCTAGAGGCCATAATCCTTAGCAAACTAACAAGAGAACAAAAACTCAAATACTGCATGTTTTCACTTGTAAGTGGGAGCTAAATGATGAGAACTCATGAAAAAAAGAAGGGAACAACAGACACTGGGGCCTTTTGGCCGGTGGAGGTTGGGAGGAGGGAGAGGAGCAGAAAGAAACAACTACTGCGTACTAGGCTTGGTACCTGGTTAACAAAATAATCTGTACACCAATCCTGTATGGCATGAGTTTACCTATGTGACAAAGTTTCACATGTATCCTCAAACCTAAAACAAAAGTTAAAAAAAGAGATACATTTAGGTGTTGTGTAACACATCCCTTTCATTGTATAGAATACATTTTCATAAACGAAGGCCACTGAAAGTTATTGAATTTCTGTAAGTAGCGTGGGGAAACAATCAAATATATGAGAAAAAAATGGGAGTCAGTTGGGGAACAAGGGAGCAGGGAAGCATTTGTGGCTCTTACAGTCATCCATCTGCCAAGGGTGGTAGCAAAAAACATGCACAGCAGAAAGGGATACATTTTGCAAATGGACTGGCATGTAAATAAGTAACCTAATTCCGTACTGCCTTGCAAGAACAAGGCTCACCAACTATTGCAAGATTCTATTTTAAAGAGTGGTGTAAAGGACATTGGAGACTCAGAAGCATGGAGCATTGGAGCAGGGTGAGGGATGAAAAACTACCTATTGGGTACAATGTACACTCTTCAGGTGATGGGTACACTAAAATCCCATATTTTATCCATGTAATCAAAAAATCACTTGCACCCTTCAAGCCATCGAGATAAAAAAGTCTGGCTTGGTGTGGTGGCTCATGCTTGTAATCCCAGCACTTCGGGAGGCTGAGGCAGGAGGATTGCTTGAGACCAGGAGTTTGAGACCAGTTTGGCCAATGTGGCAAAACCCCGTCTCTACTAAAAATACGAAAATTAGCTGGGTGTGATGGCATGTGCCTGTAATGCCAGCTACCTGGGAGGCTGAAAGCAGGAGAATCACTTGAACATGGGATCGTGGCACTGCACTTGAGCCTGGGAAACAGAGTGAGTGAAACTCCATCTCAAAAAAATAAATAAATATATAAAAATACAAATAAATAGATAAATAAAAAAGTTTCAAAAATTAATAGCCTCATGTAAATTTTATAATATCTAGAGTTTTAGTTTTGCACATTCTTAATATGCTTATCTCCCCATGATGTGAAACACTAGAAAGGTGAATAGTCAATGTTTCATAAATTTCTTGTTTGTAAAGTACTACATTTTATTTAGCATAGTATAGTTTAGTATTTTATAGGCAGTTTACTTTTGTAAGATATAAATATGTCCTTTAATGTTTTTAAGACACTGGAATAAAGCCTAACCTTGATATTTCACTCTTAATTTGTTAAGTGAATAACTACTGAGAAAGATATAGGGGAACTATGAACAGAATTTGTAACTTTAAGGACATAGTAATTTCGGTGATGAAAGTCCATGGGAGTTTGTAACTGAAGTAGATGATGTCTTCGGAGTTGCAGAGTTCAATGAATAAGAAATAAATCATTGGCTATCTTACCCATGTGGACAGCACAGTTAGCAAGAATGAGATGAGACTTATATTGAAAGGGAACACTGCCAGTTACATGCCATTTCACTAGTGAAATGAAGAGTGCCTAAGGTGGGAGAGAGGCTTTAGTTAGATGGCCCAAACATCCTCCACTTTGAGGGATACAGAAAAAGCACTGTGTTCCAGGGAGAATCAGATTTAAGTTAAAGTCTGAAGGTGAAAGTACCACAAAGTGAGAGTAACGAGGATGCAGGGCCGAGGTAACCATGGAACAGGGACTTGATGGTAAGACTAGGAAGAATCTAATAAGATTATATATACACACACACACACACACACACATAAAATATATATAGTCTGTCAGTGTGCTATGGGCTAAATTGTGTGCCCTGAAATGTATATGTTAAAATATTAACACTCATTACCTCAGGATGTGACTGTATTTGAAGATAATATATTTAGAGAGGACATTAAGGTTAAATTAGGTCATTGGTGTGGGCCCTAATCCAATGGGACTAGTGTCCTTATAAGAAGAGGAGATTAGGATACATACACACGGAGAAAAGATCGTGTGAAGATACATGGAAAATATAATTATTTACAAGGAGACAGGTCTTCAGAAGAAACTAACCTACTGGCATCTTGATCTTGGACTTCTAGCCTCTAGAACTGTGAGAAAATAGCTCCTCAGTGGGGCAGTACTTTTTATGGCAGCCCTAGAAAATGAATACACAACATAACAAATGCTTTTTGTTCATGAGATGTTTATACACATCCCGTTTTACAACAGTTATCTCTCTGCACCTCTCAATCAGCTGCATTCAGGTCTGTACATGCGAACGAGACTCACTGTGTAGCAGGAATCAACAACTGGAGAATAGTCACTAAGCATACATTTAAAAATTTGCCTCTTTTTAGTTTTCCTTTGATTAAGCAAAACATGTCTACTTGAAAATGGTCTGGAAAGAGTTCTCTTCTAATAACTTTGTGCTTCTCTGGATTTCTTCTGGCACCATGATTTTCTAGTTTTGCATTCAACCTAATTTAACCTAACATGGTGCCTCATGCATAGTAGGTACTAAATAAGTGATTAGTGAATGGGTGCTTGAATGAATATATGCCATGACAATTTTCATAAACTAGAGCACAAGATAAAAGATATTAACATTTTCTCACTTATTTCCAAACTGCATGTTTCATTGAAGCTTGTTACTTTTCACTCTTTTCTAGATTATTTGCCTCTCCCATTGTGCCAGTCTTCATCATAGCAAGGGGTTGGAGTTTTAATTAAATGAAAAAGAGCATGTCAAGCCAAATCTTCTACAATTAATTGCATGTGGCACACCATTCAAAAGTGTACATAATACATTCAGCAAATAAACATGAAAATTAATTATAAAAACAACTGCCATCAAATTCAATTACATCATAGCCTACTTAAGTGATGGAATCAAAACTATAATACATATTTACAAATTAACAAAAATTTATATAATAATAGCATAGAAATATTTTAGACAACAAAAAGACAAGGAAAATGAAAATGACTACATTTGACATAAATTAGGAGAGATAATCATCCACTAAATATTTTTCAGATTCTTTTTCTAAAAGTAAATAATCTGCAGTTTACAGTAAAAATTTTCAATGGTAGTTTGGGTTAAAAAGAAGTATTCAAACACAAACAAGGAAACAAACATACAAAAGCAACATACTAGCAAATGATATAAATTCTTTAATAATTTTTCAAATAAAATTTGACTTCAAGAGAGCTATAGTTTTTTTTGGTAGAGCTTCTAGTAATTTCTTGTGACCTACTCAATTTGGTCAATAAATAAAGAATCTGCTATAAAACTTATGTTTATGTAGTGTGCATGTGTATGTATGGGTTATATTTAAATTTAAACAGCATATATATAAGCGTGTATGTGTGTGTGTGTATATATATATCTCCTGTGCGTGTGTATGTGTGTGTGTGTACATATATATTAAGTGCAGTTCAATAGGACTTTCTATGATGAGGACTATTGAGCACTTAAAATGTGCCTAGTGTAGCTGAGTAACTGAAATTTTAATTTAATTTAAATCAACCAAAATTCGAATTTAAATAACAGATAGAGTTCATGAATATCATATTGGAGAGCAAAGCTTATCTATAAATTGGTGTATGTAATTATGTATAAAATGTACATAAATAATCTAAATTTATGTTGGTATTTTATATATAATGTACAGGTATATGCTTATATGTATATGTGCATATATATATATATATATATATATATTTAATGATACTAAACAGTATAATAGCAGGTTCATATTACAACAGAATAAGGCAAGTCCAGGTTCAACTGCTCACCACTTAAAAGCCAAACACAAGAGGAGATAATGAGTGAGAAAATAAAGCAGTTTTATTCAGAAAGCCAGCAAACCAAGAAGATGGCGGACTAGTATACTAAAATACCATCTTAAGTCAGAACAAATTTTAGGCTTTTTTAATGTTAAGGTTAGCAGGGGGAAGAAGAACGCGTTGGGAGCAAGAGGTGATTGACAACCACAGACATCTGGGCACCAGGGAGGGTCTGAGGAGGCCGGGAACATGTTTGCCCTTGGTCAGGTCATAATGCTCCTGTAAGTCTTTCCCAAAACATAGTTGTTTATATACTTCTCCTTTAATCTTAGAGTTATTTTCAAAAATTACATGATGACTGTTTTTACATATTAGTGCTCTACAATTATACTAGCCTACCTGCAGAAATGAGTAAAGGCCCCTTAAACAAAAATAGAGTGAGTTACTTTGCTGTTTCACTGTTACAAAATCTTACAAAACTTACAATTGAAAAATTGAAATATTTAAATCTTCTATTATCAAATTTGTTGAGTTTAATCTCCCTAGGATTAAGTTAGTTTGTTAAACAAGTAAATAATTAGACAAAAAGCAGGTGAGGCCAAGCAAATTCTAGGTCTGCTGCTTTCTGTAGATTCTAATAAAATGAAACATCTAACAAGCCTCAATTTTGAAATCGTATGTTTCTGTTTAAGATAAACATGGACACATATAAATAAGAATTTCCACAACAAAATTAATCTTCACTTTTTAATCTCATTACTAAATATTTGGATAAAAAATATTTAACAAAATTGGTAGAATTACCAAATTTGTGTACTTCTGCTTCTAGAAATAACAAGTAAAAGAAATTTTTGAAGTATTTGCCTAGATGGAACCCTAAATGTGAAAGAATCTCTACCATCTGGATAACATTAATTAATTAATTTAGAACTCTTGCCTCAATTTACAAGATAAGAGGCAAATAGACAAATTTAACTTTAAAGACAATAATCAAGGTAATCAACAGATGAATATGTCTGCTCTGTAAAAGAAATGTGTAATACCTATGCAGTGCCTTTGCTAGTATGATGATATAGCTTGATGAAAATTAGCCAACAACAATATTTCAAATGTAAAATAAACAATGCCTCTCATAAACCATTAAATTAGTGTTTGCCTTGCATTTTTGTACAGTTTCCAAGGCCATATATCCAAACCCAAATTTAAAACTAAAACACATAAATATAAAGCATTTTTTTCTGCAAAAAGATGATATTTAAGAAACACAACACAACAGGATGTGAATGATGATGTAATAATTCACATCCTTTGCATGGTTAGACATAAGATCATACTGAGCTCCATTTAATGCACAAGGTGTGAATTATTACCCCATAATTCACACACAGAATAGTTTATTGTGCTTATAAACAAGTCCCTCTATAATTTTTTATTAAAAAGAGCTAAATGTTCAATTGTAGTATGTTTTTAAAAGGATATGTGAAGAAACAATGAGAATGTGAATTAGAATAACATTAGATGTCTTGAATTTTAAACACAGTACTTTAACCAAAAAAATCAAAATGCATTTTCTTTTTTTTGCCTTTCTTGACTGATGTTCAGACACAGCAGGTAATTCAGCAGCCAAGTCAGTTTATGCGATAGTTACCAGAGATCCCCTTAGAATCATCCCTTTTTTTCACCATTCACCTCCCCTGCTAGGTCTTTTACCATTGCTTCAGAGCTATATAACCCTCTGAAGTTTCACTTATACATTTTAAAGCCTGTCAGTTTATTTCTTGTGCACAGGAAAATCATAAAAGCCTCCTAGCTCTCTTCTATCAAGTTCTAAATAGCATGAAGCTGAAGTAGGTGTTTACCTTTGAACTTGGGATTCTTGGAAATTCTCTTGATTGTGAGCAGTTAACTCCACTGAAAAACAAGCTATCTGCAACTGATTCTCACAGCTAGCTGTTAAGAAATTTGGTTTATAGTGGGATTTAATGGGCTTCTTTAGATATGGGTCTGTATTAAAAAGTGGAGCTCCATTTGGATAGTAAGCAGAGGTTAAACAGAAATCTTATTGAGCAATGGCTTGGAGTAATTGCTCAGACAATTCTGGAAAACTTCCCCAAAATTTTCTTTCTTTAACTTTTATTTAAGTTCAGGGCTACATGTGCAGGATTGTTAAATAGGTAAAGTTGTGCCATGGGGGTTTGTTATACAGATTTCTTCGTCATCCAAGTATTAAGCCTAGGACCCTATATTTTTACGGATCCTCTCCCTCCCCCCACCCTCCACCCTCTGAAAGGCCCCAGTGGGTGTTGTTCCCCCTATGTTGTATTATCATGTCATAATGTAGCTCCCACTAATAAGTGACAGCATGTGGTATTTGGTTTTCTGTTCCTTCATTAGTTTGTAAAGGATATTGGCCCCCAGCACCATCAATGTCCCTGCAAAAGACAGGATCTTGTTATATTTTTATGGCTGCATAGTATTTCATGGTATATATGTACCACATTTCCTTCATTCAGTCTACTATTGATGGGCATTTAGGTTGATTCTGTCTTTGCTATTGTGAATAGTGCTGCAACAAATATGCAGGTGCATGTGTCTTTGTAATTCAATGATTTATATTCTTTCAGGTGTATACACAATAATGGGATTGCTGGGTCGATGGTATTTCTATCTTTAAGTCTCTGAGGAATCACCTCACTGTCTTTTACTATGGTTGAACTAATTTACACTCTTACCAAAAGTGCATAAGCATTCATGTTTCTTCACAACCTTGCCAGCAGCTGTTATTTTTTGACTTTTTATTAATAGCCATTCTGACTGGTGTGAGATGATATCTAATTGTGGTTTTCATTTCCATTTCTCTAATTATCAGTGATTTTGAGCTTTTTTCCCTATTTGTTGGCTGTATGTATGTCTTCTTTGGAGAAGTTTCTGTTCACGTTCTTTGCCCACTCTTTAATGGGGTTGTTTTCTTCTTGTATATTTGTTAAGTTCCTTATAGGTGTTGGATATTAGACCTTTGTTGGAAGTGTAGTTTGCAAAAATTTGCTCCCATTATGTAGGTTTGTCTATTCACTCTGTTGATAGTTTCTTTTTCTGTGCAGAAGTTCTTTAGTTTAATTAGACCCCATTTGTCAATTTTTGCTTTTGATGCAATTGCTTTCAGTGTCTTCATCATGCAATCTTTGCCTTTGCCTATGTCCTGAATGATATTACCTAGGTTGTCTTCCAGGGTTTTTATAGTTTAGGGTTTCACATTTAATCCTTCCATCCATCTTGAGTTTATTTTTGTATACGGTGTAAGGAAGGAGTTCAGTTTGAATCCTTTGCATAAAGCTAGCCAGTTATCTCAGCACCATTTATTGAATAAAGAATCCTTTCCCCATTGCTTATTTTTGTCAGGTCTGTTGAGGATCAGATAGGCAGTAGGTTGTAGGTGTGTGAACTTATTTCTGGGCTCTCTATTCTGTTCCATTGGTTGATGTGCCTGTTTTTGTATCAGTACTATACAGTTTTTGTTACTGTAGCCCTGAATTACAGTTTGAAGTCAGGTAGCATGATGCCTCTAGCTTTGTTCTTTTTATTTAAGATTGTCTTGGCTATTCAGGCTCTTTTTTGGTTTCATATGAATTTTAATATAGTTTTGTATGGTTCCATGAAGAATGTCAATGATAGTTTAATAGGAATAGCATTGAATCTATAAATTGCTTTGGGAAGCATGGCCATTTTTTCGATATTTATTCTTCTTATACATGAACGTGGCATGTTTTTCATTTGTTTATGTTATCTCTGATTTCTTTCAATAATGTTTTGTAGTACTCCTTGTAGAGATCTTTCACCCTCCCTAGTTAGCTATATTCCCACATACTTTATTCTTTTTCTGGCAATTGTGAATGGGATTGTGCTCCTGACTTGTCTCTCAGCTTCACTGTGGTTGCTGTATAGTAAAGCTAGACATTTTTACACAATGATTTTATATCCTGATACTTTGCTGAAGTTGTTTATTAACTTATGAAGCTTTTAGGCTGAGGCGATGGGATTTTCTAGATACAGGATCATGTCATCTGCAAACAGAGATAGTTTAACTTCCTCCTTTCCTATTTGTATACTCTTTATTATCATTATTATTATTATTATTCTCACCTGATTGCGCTGGAGCAGAGTTCCAATACTATGGTTGAATAGGAGTGGTGAGAGAGGGCATCCTTGTCTTTTGCCAAGAATGTTTCCAGTTTTTGCCCACGCAGTTGGATTTTGGCTGGGGATTTGTCATAGATGGCTCTTATTATTTTGAGGTATGCTCATTCAATAGCTAGTGTATTGAGAGTTTTTAACATGAAGAGGTACTGAATTTTATCAAAAGCCTTTGTTGCATCTATGGAGAAAATCTTTTTGATGTGCTTTTTGATGTGCTACTGGATTTGGTTTACCTGTATTTTATTGAGGATTTTTGCATTGATGTTCATCAAGAATATTGGCCTGAAGTTCTCTTTTTTTGTTGGATCTTTGTTAGATTTTGATATCGGGATGATGCTTGCCTTGTAGAATGAGTTAAGGAGGAGTTCCTTCTACTGAATTTTTTGGAATATTTTCAGCAGGAGTGATATCAGCTCTACTTTGTACATCAGGTAGAATCCCTCTGGTCCTGGGATTTTTCGTTGTTGTTGTTGGTAGGCTATTTATTACTTATTCAACTTCAGAGTTTGTTTTGGTCTGTTCAGTAATTTAATTTCTTCCTGGCTTAGTCTTGGGAGAGTGTATGTGTCCAGGAATTTATGTGTTTGTTTTCAATTTTCTAGTTTATGTGCGGAGAGGTCTTAATAGTATTCTCTGATGGCTGTTCATATTTTATGGGGTCAATGATAATATCCCTTGTCATTTTTGGTTGTGTTTATTTGAATCTTCTCTCTTTTCTTCTTTATTAGTCTAGCCAGTTGTCTGTTTTATTAATTTTTTTCTAAAAACCACCTTCTGAATTTGTTGATCTTTTGAAGGGTTTTTGTGTCTCTGTCTTCTTCAGTTCAGCTCTGATTTTGGTTATTTGTTGTCTTCTGCAAGCTTAGGGATTTGTTTGCTCTTGGTTCTCAAGTTCCTTTAGTTGTGATTTTAGGTTGTTAAGTTGAGATCTTTCTAACTTTTTAATGTGGCCATTTAGTGCTATAAACTTCCCTCCTAAAACTGTATTGGCTGTGTTCCAGAGATTCTGGTATGTTGTATCTTTTCTTTTCTGATTAATTTCAAAGAACTTCTTGATTTCTGTCTTAATTTCATTATTTACCCAAAAGTCATTCAAGAGGAGGTTATTCAATTTGCATGCTTTATTAGCATGTGGAATATTTTGGAACAATTCCAAAAATGCTCCTTTTGTGTGTGGTGTTTTATGTTTTGCATTTTCATTATGACAAAATATACATGACATAAAATATAGCATTTAAAAAATTACTAAATATATATTTAAATGGCATTAAGTACATTCACAATGTTGTGCAACCATCACCATTATATATTTCCAGAACTTTTATATCATTCCAAACAGAAACTCTGTATCCTTTAAACAATAACTGCCCATTCCTCCTTCCCCAAATCCTTGGTAACCACTATTTCACTTTCTGTCCCTATTAATCCCCCCCCCCTTTTTTTTAATGGTTTGTGGGACTATACAATTCAGGGTGGGCATTGGAGAAAAAAATATTCATTAGTCTTCCTGACTATTGATAGCTAAGGCTTAAACTGCTCTTTAAAGAATATTGATTGAAATTGTTAATATTGATATGTACTTGTAAAACATAAACTTAATGAGATATTAATAGCTCCAAGTAATTTCTACTTGTTAGTTTCACTAGGAATATTTTTCTACTATTGGTGGGCAATATTATAACAAAAATTGGATGAATTATACTCTATAAGTTTCAATTATTTGTGGGATTGCTATGCAAATTTTTCATACTAGGGAACTAGACTAATATTAAGGGGAGTATGATTTGAACAGGAATACATAATACAAAGTTTAACTCTCCTTTGTTACCTGAAATCAATGTGATTCTTTTGAGAGTTATTTTGCTACTGTCTTACAGATTTTTTAAAAGGACAGACCCATTTGGATATATTCTTTTTTTTTTTTTTTTTTTTTTTTAAGAGAGAGAGGGACTTGCTCTATTACCCAGGCTAGAATGGAGTGACATGATCATAGCTCACTGTAACCAGCTCCTGAATTTATTGATCTTTTGAAGGGTTTTCGTGTCTCTATCTTCTTCAGTTCAGCTCTGATTTTGGTTATTTGTTGTCTTCTGCTATCTTAGGGGTTTGTTGGCTCTTGGTTCTCAAGTTCTTTTAGTTGTGATTTAGGCTCAAGCAACTCTCGCACATTTGCTTCCCAAAGCACTGAGATTACAAGTATGAGCCAATGTGCTCACCTTCCACTTGGACATATTTTCTAATAGCCATATCATTTATATAAGTTTATATATCAGATGGACTCTTCCTATTTTCATATTTTTACCACTCAACTAATATTTTAAAATGATGTTTTTAGTCATTAAATATTATCCAGAATGATCTCAAAATATGAGAAAATGAGTTTCCAATTTTTATTAGGTTTTTATATGTTACTATTATTTCAGTCAATGAAAGTCTGCTTTGTACTGTTTCCGAGTTTTCTAGTATTCTATGGTATTGAAAAAAATCATGGTATTAACAATTTAAATAATTTCTTTTGCATGAATACATCTGCCAGTAAAGCTATCTATAAAATTATCACTTCTGTTATTGCATTGTTTAGTTTCAAGATTTCTATTCGGTTCTTTTTACGGTTTCCATTTTTTTTATTAAAGTTATTTTACCCATGCATTGTTTTCCTAATTTTATTTAGTTGTCTATCTGTTTTGAACATCTTATTCAGCTTCTTTAAGATGATTATTTTGTTTTTTGACAATTCATAGATCTGTAGTTCTATAGACATCTAGTAGAAGTGGGCTGCTAGGATTTTATTGCTTTCCTTTGGTTGTGTGACAGTGGCCTGAATTTTTATAATCTGCGTAGGCTTGCATTTGTGTCTGTGCGTTTGAAGGAGCAAACACCTCTTCCAATCTTTACAGACTGGTATTGGTGGGTAAAGATCTTTTGGGTCCATAGGCTGATGAGATTACCTCCAGAATAGGGGTCTTATAGGATTGAAGCCAGTTCACATGGCTACTGCTGAGTCTGCAGTGAGGTCCACAGGCCTGTTACCAGGGGTTTGAAGTGGGGTGGATCCTGCCTGGTAGCTGGATGTACTAGATTAGGCTTCTTGGTACATCACTTCAAATGTAGATTAGGTTTCATAAATACTAGCCAAAAACACAAAATTGTTGTGTTATGTGATCAGATAAGGAAAGTCATATTTTTAAAGTCCTTTTAAGATAACATTTCTATATCTTGATAAAATATATTAATAGAGTTGAAATTCCAGCTCCAATGAAAACACTTTTCAGCCTCGATGTCTGCTTAGTAAAGCAAGAATTCATAAGCATACTCTGATGATGTATGAACTAATTTATGTAAAGTCCTTGGAACATTATATAGATGTTCCTAGCACATAGGAGGTACATATATTTTCTAACAGCCATATAACTTTTCTAACTTGATTTTTAAGGTGTATAACTTTGATTATTTTTATCTTTATATTAATATCATCCTACTAAAATATTTTAAAATTAAATATCAAAAATGATCTCAAATATGAACAAATAGTTTCAAGTTTTTATTAGGATTTCATAGATACTTTTATTTTAGTCAATTAAAATATTTATATTTGTTTTGTTCTTTATATAAATATTATCTATCACCATCATCATCACTGTAGACTCTTCTAATTTGGTTATCTATTATATATTATTATGATTAACTTCTTGAATTTTCCTTTTAGTTTTCTTTTCAAGTTTAAGACAATAGCCTTTTAAACCAAAATATATTTGAATATTTGCCTTGGGAAAACTGTACCTTATCTTGATATTTGGCTGTTTTTAAGTTTGGATGAGGCTGGTGTTAGGTTACACACAATTAGATTTAAAACAAAATAGTCATTTACTGAGTAATACTTATTGATATAAAAAAAAAGTCACTAACTTCCATGTTGCCTTTTTAAAAATGTGCTGGCATTAATCCATGTAGCTGTTCTCTTCTGTACCTAGATCTTTCTGAACATTAAATCTTAGATGTTCCACAAGCAACTTAACTTCAAAATCTATAAAAATTACATACTGTGTATCATCCCTTCTCCTCCAGACCTAAAAACCTGCCATTCTGTTTTATTCTTAACTAAACCAGAGGTAGATCTAAGGCTGTTACATATCCCACATTCTATGGAAATCATCACTATCTCCTTTCCATTTAGTCATGATGTTCCCCTGTTTCCACCTCTGAAATACCCCTAGCCATTCTCCATAATGCCATTCTGGATATGTTTTGGTTATACTTTCAATAATTCCTTATTAGACAACATTTTCTTAATTATTTTCCCATTTCACAGAGTATATATTCCTACTTTTTCAGAAAACTGAGTTTATTATGCCTTATTCACCTTTACCCATATTTTATAAAACAAAGCCTGGTAGGAACTATGCTAAGTGCCAACTAAATGATTATTAACATTGAATATGATATTCTCATGATATTTACTTTTTGAAATAGGGAAGAATAATTTCCAATGAATATATATTTTAATTAAAATGATAGTCAAATTTAGATTGGAATCTTTTGAAAGCAAAGCAAGTCTAATTCAACATGCAGTCTATTTTCCCCCAGTAATATCCACCCTTAAAATAAGTAAGTCATGGCTATTGCTTCTATCTGTTAAGTATATATTTAGTAAAACATTATAGTATCTAGTACAGTTTTATAGCATTCTTTTATGTGCAAGACTTTTACTCACAAATCTCTAGGCCTTAAAAATTAAGACAAAGTCTCTGAAATGACAAATAATTAGTTCTCAAGCAACTGGACAGAAGTAAATAATTCATGAAGTTAGAAACCCAAAAAGATGTTCATTTGAGCCTAGTTATTTTAGAAGTGTTTGTGTAAATTCCATTACTTATTTTTAACTATATGTTTCAGTAGAAATCGATGTTTTTTCTTTTAATTATTTGAAAGCTGTGGTCAAACTGAAATTTTTGCAAGGTCTTTATCTTTGATCTATTTTTAAAAAATGTTGAGGATAGGGGTATGTACGTCTTTGAAAGCTCCCAGAGAACCTATTTTACGATGAAAATTATTAAAAACAAAACATTATTGGTCAAAATCACTATATTATGCTTCATATAGAAACATTGAAATAGACCCTAGTGAGTTCCCAGCTATAAATTAAATACAAAACACATGGTAGGTTATTTTGCAAGAATATCTAACGTGTCATAGACTTCTATTATTTTACACTAATTATAAGTACTTTGAAAATTGATACCAAAGTCCATTTAAAACCAGAATATCTCTGTCTCTCAAATTGTTTAATAAAGCATTGAAAATGAGTTATTCTATCTTTTTTGAAAAAAGATTAATTAAAATATAATAAGGAAGTTAAATGAAACTTATCTTCCCAATTGAAACAATGCAATTAAAAACAATGTTTTTCTCATTTATAGTCTTATGCAATATAGGCAAGAACAATGTTTTGTAGTAGAAGTTATTAGAAAATTTGTCCTGGTTAAATGGAGATGTCTTTCTATAACATATTAAAACCATTTTAAAACACTATATTGCCAGACTGATTCTAAATTACATGTAGCAAAATCAATATATTGAATAATTCATGAAAGACTTAACCAATATTTTATTTTACACAATTATGGTATATTAACATTGGAATATTAGCACTAACCAAGCTAAAGTTTTACAACTAATCAATGCCTTGTTTTATATTTCATTTTTCTAAATTAAAGTATATTTCTCATTCAGTGTTTTGTCTGTTGCATAAGAAGTTCATAAGAGTCATTCAGCTTAAAAAAATCATAGTGTGAATGTGCTAGCTTGAAGTTTCCTTTTCCTTGTTTTCTCTGAAAATGTATACTATATTTTAGATAGGGAAATTCTTAGGTTTTATTATTGGATACGTCTCTTTTAACACATTTAAAGTAATCTGTCAGTAAGTTACTATAAAAATAAATGTAAAGAAGAATAAACAGTCTCTAGCAAAGTGTTTATGCTCTTATCTATTTTTAATTCACATACATTATTACTACATTTTGAAGTCTGAAATAAATCATTTTCCCTGTAGCACAACCCTTTGGTTGAGAGCAGGAAAAGGAATTACTGAGAAAGTCTGACAAGGATTATTGAGGAAACACAAATACTAATTGCTTATGTTTTCATTACTTTGTTCATGTTCAGTTAACAATAGCTGAAAAGAAACTTCACTTTTGTTAAAGAAGGACTTTGAAATTCTACTGAAACTGCTATTTCTAACTGAAATATTTTGAAATTTTTAATGTAAAGTAGTCTGGAGCAATGTGTTTGTATAATGTTGTCTCATTCCCTTCTTTCAAATGTAATATGTATGTGCTCTAACACAGACTGAACCTGTAGTCTTAAGTGATCTAAGATTTAGAATAACATTTATTTGCTATGATTTTAGTTGTTTCCTGAAATCCTAATAATAGTCACTCATAGCATTTTATATTAGCAACATATAGAAATTTTTCTGAAAGTAGTACAAAGAATAGTCAATGGATTTGTCATTTAATTAATTTTCCCTCATTTTTCTCCAACTAGAGCACTTGGTTATTCCTTATGTGAAGTGGGACGATTTCTACCTTCAGGTCTTTGCTCTTGTAATCTCTCCAAAGATGAAGTGCCTTCCTTTCTTTTATCAGCTAATATTTCCTTTGACATCTAGCTGTGTGAAATCTTTGTGGATTTAGCCCTTATTACTCCAACTGACAATTGTCTCTGAAATCAACCATTAAAGTTACAATGTCTAGAGCACAGCAATTAGCAGCACACACTTTTAATTCACATACCCCTAATTTTGTTTTGTTTTGTTTTGTTTTTATGTCAGAATTTGAGGGAGGGGGTACATATTAATTTTTAAATTTTTAAATTGACAAATAGTAATGGTACCTATTTATGGAATACAATTTGGGATTTTGTTACATACACGTATAATGATGAAATCAGAGTGGTTAACATATCCATCACCTCAAGCATTTATTATTTCTTTATAGTGAGAACATTCAAAGGCCTTTCTTCTAGCTATTTTATAATATACAATACCTTACTGTTAACCATATATTACTATGGTAATGCGATAAATTATTCATCTTATCTAAGTGTAATGTCATACCCATTGATCAACATCTCCCCATTCTTCCTAACCCCCTTACCCTAGTCTCTGGTAACTAATCTACCTCTATGATATGAACTTTTTTTTTTTTTAAAGGTTTCAAATATAAAGAAGATTGTGTGGTATTTGTCTATGTATCTGACTTATTTCACTTAGAATGATATCCTCCAGGTAATTGTGCATGACAAGATTTCATTATTTTTTATGACTGAATAGTATTCCTTTGTGTATATATACCACATTTTCTTTATTCATCCATCTGTTGTTGAACACTTAGGTTGATTCATGACTTGGCTGTTGTAAATAGTACCACAACAAACATGAGAGTGTAGATATATCATTGGCATACTGATTTCATTCCTTTTGATATATACCCAGTAGTGGGACTCTTGGATCATATGGAAGTTCTATTTTTAGTGTTTTAAGGAACCTCCATAGTGTTTTCCATATGGTTGTACTGATTTACAGTTCCTTCAAAACTGTGTACATGTTTATTTTTCTCCACATCCTTGCCAATTATTTTCTTTGGTCTTCTTTATAATGGCCCTTCCAATAAAGTGAGATGGTATCTCTTATTGTCGCTTGAATTTGCATTTCCCTGATGGTTAGTAATGCTGAGCTTTTTTTCATATACCTGTGGGTTATGTGTAGGTTCTCTTTCGAGAAATTTCTATTAGAGTATTTTTGTGCATTTTTAAATTACATAATTTGAAGGTTTTGTGTTTTGCTTTGTTTTGTTTGTTGCTTTTGAGTTGTTTATGTCCCTTATACGTTTTGGATATTAACCCCTTGTCTAATGTGTAGTTTGCAAATATTTTCTCTGTAGATCACCTTCTCACTCGGTTAGTTTTTCTTTCTGTGTCCCTAACATTGAGATATAGCAATGTTGCTTTTAGGAGGATATTGTAATATTTTCATCAAGACAAAGGATGGTTTTAAGCAAAGTAGTGGCAAAGAAGATGGAGAGAAGTAGGAGCTGATTTGCCAATGAATTATGGTGAGTGAAGGAGAGAGTGGGAGGTAATAATGATGACACTTAAGGCTCTTAAGCAGAAGGTCAGATGGTATGATGTATACAGAGAGAGGAGAGACTGAAAGAACCTAACTTAGGTGGTAAATAAAAACTTTAATAATAAATATGTTAAGATTAAGATGACTGTAATATTTTAAGTGGCATAGATAGGTTATTATGTATATGTTTTAGAACTCAAAGAAGAAGTCAAAGCTGGAGAGATAAATTTGAAAGAAATAAATTTGAGATTCATCAATGTACAGCTAAAGGTCTGTAAAATATTAATATTTCCCTCATTTTAGAGATAAGGAAAGTGAGACACACAGTTAAATCATACAGGTAGTCATTCCAGGTTTTAATTTCTTAACCACTATGGAATATTATAATAAGAATCTTCTGATAATCATAAGAATATCATATTTGATATAGTCAAAGAGTTAAGCCTACTGATATTTGCTTCACAAATGTTACAGGGGATATTACCTCCAGAACCTGTAATGTGTTTATTTTAACTTTTAGTAAATTATCTCACCTTAACCACTGATTTTTTTTTCTTTCCCTCAATTTGGGATGAGTAATATAGATCTGCACCATAGTTTACATAATACACCTGTATATAACAAAAGCAAAAATAACCTTGAGTCCGGGCGCCGTGGCTCATGCCTGTAATTCCAGCACTTTGGGAGGCCGAGACGGGCGGATCACGAGGTCAGGAGATCGAGACCATCCTGGCTAACATGGTGAAGCCCTGTCTCTACTAAATACAAAAAAAAAAAAAAAAAAATTAGCCAGGCTTGGTGGCGGGCGCCTGTAGTCCCAGCTACTCGGGAGGCTGAGGCAGGAGAATGGCGTGAACCCGGGAGACGGAGCTTGCAGTGAGCCGCGATTGCACCACTGTACTCCAGCCTAGGCAACAGAGTGAGACTCCATCTCAAAATAAATAAATAAATAAATAAATAAATAAATAATCTTGAACCACACAGCCTCAAACTCCATTCTTCTGTTTTGTTTTTTGTTTTTTGTTTTTTTTGGAGGGAGTCTCACTCTGTCGCCCAGGCTGCAGTACAGTGGTGCGATCTTGGCTCACTGCAAGCTCAGCGGCCTCCTGGGTTCACACCATTCTCCTGCCTCAGCCTCCCGAGAAGCTGGGACTACAGGTGCCCGCCACCACGACCGGCTAATTTTTTTTTTTTTTTTGTATTTTTAATAGAGACAGGGTTTTACCGTGTTGGCTGGTATGGTCTCGATCTCCTTACCTCGTGATCTGCCCGCCTGCGCCTCCCAAAATGCTGGGATTACAGGCGTGAGCCACCGCGCCTGGCCTCAAACTCCATTTTTGAACAACCTGTTTTACAATCTTTCAAAAAAGAGTAACAACGTCAATTAGAGAAGTACTTCACCCTCTATGATCAGAAACTTCTAAACTTATTCTTGGACATGGTAGAAAACTTATGTTATTTATCTGACTTTTCCAAACCAGAAAATCATAAGATCATTTTTTACCTTGATTATATATCTCCTTTTTGCATTTTGTTGTCATTGTTGACTTATCACATCAGTAGTTCACTCAGGAACATCTCAGTTGAATGTATGTGCCATCAATATTTGTTCTCCCTGTGACCTGTATCCTGTCATCTTTTGTTTGTACTATATATATTGTTTTACTACATCTTTGGCACTTACACTTTTTAGAATTTCATTAGTTATTTCAGGCTCATCATGTAAAACTTTGAAAACGCATGAAAAATGCAGTGTGATATAGTGAATGAGAATAGAGTCTCAGAGTCATGGTGATTGAATACAAATTCTGACCCCAAAACTCACTATCCTAATGTTTTAGGCAAATTATTTAACCTCCCTTAGGAGTCACTTTTCTCATTCATAAAATGGGGATAATGAATAGCGTATAGATTAGGATCACATAAGGTAATTTGTTTGGAACATTTAACAGAATACCTGGCACAGAGTGAGCACTCAAAATGTGCTCAAATGTTGTATACTTAACTCAAGTTACTATTAAGATAATTCTTTGTACTGTATATTGGTTATCGATTAATGATTTTCTAAATTTAATGCATTACGGCTGTTGATTTCAGTTGAAGTTGAAAGTTAGATGTTTTTCCTCACACAACTGAATACTTAAGTAATCAATGACATTCTTTTAGTTAAAGTATTATGACAAAAGTGTGATTCTTGTTTATTTCCTGACTTAATTAGGGTTTACAGTTTTAAATATGCATTTTTAAAAATATGGGACACTTACAAACACTATATACTGCACACTTAGTTTTAGAACAAAGTTTTATCGTTTGTCAATATTGTTTTTACTGGTTACTATGGTTTGGATATTTGACCCTTCCAAATCTCAAGGTGAAATTTGATCATTTAGGAGGTGGAACCTAATTGGAGATGTTTTGTTCATGGGGGCAGAACCCTCATGAATAGCTTGGTGCTGTCCTTCAGTAATGAGTGAGTTCACACTCTATTAGTTCTCAAAAAAGTTAGCTGTTAAAAAAAAAACCGGGAACCTCCCTCCCCTCTTTCTCTCACTTTCTTTCTTGTCACGTGATCTCTGTACACTCTTGCTCCCATTTGCTTTCTGCCATGAGTGGAAGTAGTCTGAGCCTCCCACCAGAAGCAATTGGTGCCACGTTTCTCATAAAACCTGCAGATCCATGAGACAAATAACGTTTTTTTCTTTACATATTACACACCCTCAGGTATCGTATTCCTTTTTTAGCAACAAGAAAATGGGTGAAGACACCAGTTCTTGTGTATTCATGACAATTTTTGATAACGTTTTGAATTTGTAATGCAATCATTGTCAAAGAGATGATTCACCACTTCTTTCAAACCTAGCACCAATTTCTGCTTTCTATGGAGTTTGTGAATACATATTCAAGATGACATCAAACAGCCATGGTTACCATTTATTAGTCTGCTTTGTTCCTCTGTTGAGAATTATTTCCATAAGATGAAGTATCATAAAATCCAGAATAAAATTATAGTATATGACTAATAAACGTCCTATAATGTTAAATTAATTCTGATTTCCCTAAGAATATTTACTATAGCAGAATTTTCAAATGCATCAGACTCTGTCTTGCCTTCAAAGAATGTGAAATTGATTGAATATAATGTTCTCAGAACTTAGCTGTTATCCAAATTTTTTTTTAAAGCAATGTGCCATGGAGATGAGTAATCTAAGTAAAATCTGATTTGTAGGGAAAAAGAAAGATAATTTTTTTTTTCCAGTGCTTGCTACGTACCAAATTCTGTGTAGATGGTTTTTATTTATAACCTATTACAAGCAGAATATGGTGACCTCACATATTAACAAGTGCTATTGTTCCTAGTTCATAGAGGATACTATAATATAGAAAAGATAATTAACTTGCCTAATGTAAATCAGCTAGAAAACAATGGAATTTAAATTCAAATATAGGTGTGTTGGTTGCAATCTTCATTCTTTCTGCTGGTGTATACTGCTAAAGTTTTAAATATTTGGAAAAATATGTGATGAATACATAATATATTCCTGAAATGATTAGTTCTCTAGATCCACTTTCTATCCTTCTCCACTGATTTAGGTCTAAAAAAATTGTCTTGTATAGACTGTATCACTTCAGTCTTGCAAAAGGATTTGGCCAACAGAGTCATTAGAAGAATATAAAAGAATAGATGAACAGTGAGGTTAAGATACGCATTTCCTCTGTTCAATTTCTGTCAGGTCATTATTAGTTGACTGGATCTAGGTTCACAGTGCATCTTGAACATCCCTCTTCATATAGCTCCCATTTTTGGTTTTTAGTAATCACTTTCCCACTTCCCCTTCAAACTTAGGGTTAGTTACAGCTCTCCTCACTCTCCTTATTAGCCCATGATGACTAAAACACCACCATTGGTGGTTTTCCTAAAAGCTACCCATATATTAGATTCATCACTTTATGAATTGCCCTCAATTCTGTGTTGTTTAATTATTACCTTGTGGGACATTTAATAACATAATTAATTATATTATACTATCTTTGATATTTTAACACATTAGATGCATTTATAATTGTTGTTTACATTGTCATAGGATGTCATTTGTACATGGATGGTATTGTGTTACATATTTCACATAGAACATTTTCTTTTCTTCCAGGTAAATTGTAAAAGAGGGTTGAACTTCTTCATGACCAAATAAAGATAATACAGTGTGTATAGTTAGATCATCATAGAAATCTCAACAGGTGTATACATACTATGGTTTTGGAATAACTTATACAACAAATGACATTTCTGTTTGATAAAAAAAAAAAAAAAAAAGAAATTGAATCCCAAGAAGTTCAGCAAGCCTAAGATCACAGAGTTAAAGTGGATGTAAATCTACATACCACTCTCTTCTCATTCATGCTTTTTATATTTTCTTTGAATTCCTTTATAGATTTTTGGTATTTCAGAATCTCCTAAAATATTGTGCAATAATTCTCCCAATTTAGTTTAAAACATGTTCTTGCAAGTCTATTTCTATGATTTCTGAAAGCATCTTCTATCAGAAGCATGAATAGAGTGAATGCTTAATTTTGCATTGCTGACTTGACATAGCAAAGTGTTCAACACTTTATCTCTTTGTTTCTTTCTTAATAATATACTTCAGACTTATTGTGATCAAGTCTATATACACAGTTCTTCCTTGAATTGACAGTTTCATTTTTTCTGAGTTCCCGTTCTTGTATATCTTGTGGTAAAATAATGCTTATCATGATTTTCAATATTCAATAATCTGATCTCATGAAGATGGCGACTTGTTACATCTGGTGATCTGTGACTTGTTACTAAGACATAACTGATACTGATTTTTAAGAAATCTTTATAGTATAAAATCAGTCAACTCAGGAAGTATTGCTTGAGCTTACAAATTGTTTTTCAAGATTAAAATTTTAAAGTATGGTGCAAAAATTAAAATGTTATCTTAAATAATTAAATTTAGTATATCAGAAATTATAATTATTCCATCTCACATAATAGAGAAAGAAATTCACATGTAAATTTCCTTCCAAATAAATCTATGGCCTGTGTATCTGATTTATGAAAGAAAGAGATAGATAGATAGATAGATAAATAGATAGATAGATAGATAGATAGATAGATAATGAGAAATATATATATATATTTATATATATATAAATGAGATGCATGGGTAAAATTTTTAAAATGGAAATTTCTTTTTAATATTATAGACATTCATAATAAAAAGTACTGACATATTTTTATTAATAATAGTACAGAAATTTCAAATTTGGGATTAAAGTCACAATAATAATAGCTAAATGCCATTGATTTATTTTCAGTTTTTCAAATTTTGCTTTTTGGCTACAATTTTATTTAACAAGACTTAATAATCAGTCTAAAGATCTGTGATCTTCCTCAAAGAGCATTTTATCTATGTTCAATTCTTAACATTTTATGGCTCGTACTTTTGATACCTTCCTGATGATTTTAATTTGCTGAATTGATTCAGAATAGATATTATGAATTAAGCTAAAGAAATAAATTTCAGATGCATTTTGTTTCTTCTTTCAACAAGGAACACTTTTGAGACAAAGTTGTTCTATTCTTAATATAAACCATACTTTAATGTGAATATTTTATATATTTTGATATAGCATTAATTGGTTATGATTTCTTTCTTCTGTTTCTAAAGTGAGATTAAAATAAAATTTAAAAGCCTAAAAAATGTTTTGTCATATGATTGCTTTAGTGTTTACCCATATTCAATGATAATTCAACTTCCATTACACAGTAAGGCTACTCATTATAGTGTGTTTAGATATTCTTATTTTTAAATACTAGTATCAAGGTAAGTCTGTATTGAGAATGTGTGATGTCACCATAAGGTATCAATGTAAGTCTGTATTGAGAATGTGTGATGTCACCAAATACATAATTTATTAACTTACCAGGTGATAAGAAATCCACAATATACCCAAATTTTAATGAGTGAATTCTTAATGTTTATAATAACCAAAAAAACTCCACTGTTCTTTGATGTCTCATTTGACTCTGTTTTATATGCACTTAAACCTTAACTGTGAAGTTGAAGCAAAACAGTATATAGTGAAAAACTCAAATTCTCATTTCTTTTTACATAGGAAAAACATTTCTTGTCATTAAATATTTTTTTGCTAAGGTTTTATTGCAGGCTGGGCTACAGTAGAAATTACAGTCAAGAGTAAACATAAAATTCATTGGATATTTACAATGTTATTATTTCTTTCTTGTCTTTCCTGTTTGAAGTCTACTCTCTAAAGCCTTTTTTCTTCCTTACAGAAGGGTTTATGTGAGCATCATTTTTATTTCAGGTATTGTGCTAGATGCTATGGAAATAAAGAAAAAAAAACACACACACACACATACTCCCTGCTTTCATGTTGCTTTGGTCTAGTAGAAAATAAATAAATAAATAAATAAGAACATGTATATGCTACCAATTAGATTGTGACATGCTTAATAATAAAAATATGTCAAGAAGAAGTAGTTCATAGAGTTAGTTTTTAATTACACTGAAGTCATAGCGATACAAGTCAAAGAGATTTTAGAGTTAATTTTTAATTACACTGAGGTCATAGAGATACAGGTCAAAGAGATTATGAGTGGTATGAAGGAGGTGCAGCATTTTGCAGGATGAGGACAGATAAGAAAAAATAAAAGCTTTCTAAAGACAGATGAATGGTGATAAGAAATTGGGTGTTGCTTTTCAGGAAACTCAAAGTAGTTCACTGTTGTTGGAAAGCAAACTTTAAGAGCAGGAGAAGGAAAGAAACATAGAGGCCAGGAAAGCCAAGAAATCCCATGGTTTTTGTGTAAAGCTAAAGGGTGTTTGTTGTTGTTGTTGTTTGTTCTTTTTTTATCACTCTTTGAAGGATTTGAAACACAGAAATGATATTATCAGATTACTGCTTTGAAAAAAGTATTCATATGACAGCATAATGAATAAAATTGCTAGAAAGTCATAGTAGATATAAACAACCTAGTAGGTGTAGCAAACATAGAAGCTGGTGATGATGAGAGACAAGAAATGGACTTGAATTGAAAGCAGAAATAAATATTGACTTTGGGCTGTGAATAATAAAAAAAAAAATACTTAAGATGATGGCCTGATTTGTTTTCTGAGCAACTGGATACTAATCAAAGAGAATGAATAAGAGAAGAATCTTATCTGGGATCCTTGAAAATGAATCGCTTTTTGGGCACATCAAGGTTTCAGTAGACAATTGAATGTCAAGTGAATATCGTGAGCAAGCTTCCTCAAGAATAATTGACTTTGCAGAGTAAGGAAAAGAATTTGACCACTAATCTTAAATTGATAATGTCTGACATAAGGAGCTATATGAAATAGGCATTAAAAATCGGTAAATGTGTCTAGTCTATTTACAGAGACCATGGGGGAGAATAAAGTTCTGGGAGAGCCTCTTGTCACTTGACTGTAACGTCAACATTGTTGTAAGATACACTTTTGTTATGCAAACTCAGATTATGTTGTACCTTGGCTGTTTTATTTTTTTAATGCCATATGAAATACAAACTCTTTGGCACTCCAGGCTACATCATGGCTTTCAAACCTTATCTGCCCCTAGTTTTTTCCACATACTATATGGTACAGTGCAAATGAAAAATCAGATATTCCCTGAATAGCCAGTTAATCATTTCTCCTTGATTTAGAATGCAGTATCTATAAATCCATCAGTGAAATTCCCCTCAAATATAAACTTTCTTTAACCTTAATGTTTCTCAGTTGTAAGCATTAAAACTATGTGAATTTTGTTTAAATTGTGTTTATTGTTTCCTCCTCATTATTTATGTGTAATATAATACATGTTATGGTTACGTTGTACGTTTACTTTATTTCTTTGCTACTAGATCAGTTTCTTTTAGGACAGTATGTACATTTTACTCCTTTAGGCTTTCTTTCCAATACATTACTCATAGTATATCCTTAATAAGTATTTAAAGTAGTGAATTAAATATAAACAGGTTACATGGAAAATATATTCCAGTTAAGTATGTATTTAATTAATACTGTATAATTTAAATAAACATTGTGATATCTTGAAATGAAAATGCTCATTTTGTAAGCAAAGATGTGAGAACTATTTTGCCAGCCACTACATCATATCTGTTTAACTAAGGCTTTTTGTTATAAATATTATTATCATCTGGAAATTTAGAATAAAATTGCTCTTATGGTTCTAAATGCACAGGTATAAATAATGAGGTGTCTTCATAAAATTTAAGTATTAAAACAACACATCAATTTAAGGCACATAATGTATACATAGAATACCTTTTAGTAAGTAGTATAGTTAAAATAAACTGTAATCTATTTATTGTGGAGAATAGATTACAAACTTCATGCAGTAGAAAATGCACCGATATTATAATGAAACAGTAGAATCAGAGGCTGTGAGATAAGAAAAAGAGTGTAAGTTGTTTGACTTTTTTGAGCAAGAGCATCCTCATGGGTAAATACATTTGTATTTTGCAGGGCTAGTATGAGGGCTAAAAAAACCCCCTGTAATGTGACTAGAACATAGGTGCACTCAATACATGATTGTTATTGTTACTAATGTTTGTTATTATCAATATTATTGGTTCCAGTACCATTGCACTAGCTATATATATGCACACATCTCTTAATATGTTCATGTATAAAGAAATAGGAAAATGTTTATCCATGGAAAGATTATAAATACAAAGTGACTAACATATCAATATTTTATATCAAATGTGTGTTGACAGTATAATCAGTAGCTTATTTTTTAATATTTCAATGAATTTTCATATTTATATTAATATGTAACATCAAAAATTAGTAAAATGATTACATATATACACTTGCTTTATTTTAAATCATACTCTATGTTAGGAAAGTGGACAGTTGCTAAAATGAAATACACAATGCTTTATCACCACAAATCTAAAGGAAATTAAATGCCTATTGGAAAGCACAAGTCTATGTAATGAAATCATCCTTATAAAATTTAAACATTATTCATATAAGACAGTTTCTATTAGCTAGTTTGGTCTTTCATTTAAAATTTACAAGTAGATAGCTTGAGTAAAATGACATCCTTATTAGGAAGTCCAAAAGTGCTATCTGTGTCTCTGTGTCTCTATATATTATTAATTGTCTATCCGACTCCATGGAACAACTGCCGTTGTACCTCAAAAGGCTAAACACAAAACAACTTCTAATTTATGAAGCCCTAAATCAAAGTTTTCAACTTAGAGATGCTATCAGTTTAAATCCAAACATTTTAATACGATTTTTAAAGAATGACTCATTTAGAGTGTTTTACTCTTATTCTGACCTTTAAGAATTATAGTAATGACCAAATCATTTTACTTAAAACACATTACAAAGTTTTACTTTATCTTGACTTTTTACTTTTTTTCCTTTCTAATTCAGACAGCAAAACTTGTTCATTGTTAACAATTAGAAAATTTACAAAAGTATACACTAAAAAAAACAAAAAAAACAAAAAAAAACCCTCTACCGTTAGTTATTTTATCTACCTTTGACAAAGTCATGAGTGAGTGTTATTATTCTATTTGAAGAAATAAGATCGGTAAACTTTCTAAAATACTTGACTAAAATAGTTGACTCGAACTACGCAGGTTTGAACTGTGTGGGTCCACTTTCACAAATTTTTTTTTTTCAATGACTATATCAACTTTTTGAAGATTTTCAACAACTTGAAAAAATTCATAGATGAATCCACATAGCCTAGAAATATTTTAAAAAATTAAGAAAAGGTAAGATATGTCATTAATGCATAAAATATTCATGCATATATTTTATCATTTATTACCATAAAGTATACACAAATCGATTACAAAAAGTTAAAATCTAAACTTGTGCAGACACTTACAGATAGTAGTGGTGCCATTGGCTATTGAGAGAAATGTAAAAAAATGTAAAAATACTGTATTAAATAATAACTGTATAAAATTAACTATAATAATATTATACTAGTGTTAACAATTTTGTAGCCACCTCCTGTTACTGCAGTGAGCTCTTGTTGTATCCACTTAAAACACCATGTGATGCTAATCATCTCCCTGTGAGCAGCTTGTCTCTCCAATAAATTGCATACTGCAGTAAAATGTGATCTCTCATAGTTCTCATGTATTTTCTGTGGTGTTTAGTGCAATACAGTAAACCTTAACACCATGAGATCCATATGCAGTGCCACCAGTGATGCTAGAAGCGCTTCCAGGAAGCAGAGAAAAGTCATGACTTTATAAGACAAAAGTTGAATTCTTCATATGTACCATAGAATGTCTGCAGTTGCAGCAGTTGCCCACCGTTTCAAGATAAACAAATTCAGCATCAGGACTATTGTAAAAAAGAACAGAAAATTTGTAAAGCCATTGCTGCAATTACTCCAGCAGGCACAAAACTTTGTACTTCTTGTGAAACATGTGCCTTTTTATCTTGTATTAAGAATGCAGCTTTTATGTGGATGCACATTGCTATAAGAAAGGCATACCTGTAGACTCACAAAATTTAAGAAAAAGTAAAGTCATTATATGACAAAGCAAAAGAAAAGTGAAGGATCTAAAGCTGGAAAATTTAATGCCAGCGAAGGATGAGTTGATAATTTTAGTAAGAGATTTGACTCTAATTATTGTCAAGAAAACAAGAGAAGCAGCTTCTGCTGACCAAGAGGCAGCAAGAAAGTTCCCAGACACTACTAAAGGAATCCTTGAGGGCAAAAGATACTTGCCTCAATAAATTTTTAATGCAGATTAAAGTAGCCTATCCTGGAAAAAAATATGCCACACAGGACGTTTATTAGTAAGGAAGAGAAGCGATCACCAGAATTTAAGGCAGAAAGGGATAGGCTAACTCTACTGTTTAATGCAAATGTTGTCGAGCTCAGCCCTTATCTATAAAGCTACTAATTTCCACGAATTAAAGGGAAAAGATAAACACCAGCTGCCAATCTTTTATCTCTCTGACAAGAGGTCTTGAACAATGAGAATACTTTTACTGGATTGGTTCAATTAATTATTTGTCCCTGAAGTCAGAAAGTACCTTACCAGTAAGGGACTACATTTTAAAGTTCTTTTAATAGTGGATATTGCCCCTGGCCACCCAGAACCCCATGAGTTCAACACTAAGGGCATCACAGTGGTCTACCTACCCCCAAACACAAAGTCTATGATTCAACCTCTGGTCCAAGAAGTCATAAGAATATTTAAAGCTCATTACATATATTACTCTATGAAGAGGCTTATCAAGGATGTGGAAGAGAACCCCAATAGGGGGAACACCATGAAAGTCTGGAAGGATTACACCATTGAGATTCCATCATTGTTATAGAAAAAGCCATAAAAGTCATCAAGCCTGAACCAACACATTTCTGCTGGAGAAAACTGTGTCCAGATGTTTTGCATGACTTCACAGGATTTACTACAGAACCAATTAAGAAAATTATGAAAGAGATTATGGCTATGGCAAAAAAAGTAGAAGTTGAAGTGTTTCCAGATAGACTTCTTAGAAAAATGCAAGAGCTAATAGACACCACACCAGAGGAATTAGAGGAAAACAACTTGAAAGTGAGTGCTTCCAAACCAGTGTCAGATGATGAGGAAGAAGATGTAGAAGAAGCAGTGTCATAAAACATACTGGCATTAGACAATCTGACAGACGGTTTGATTTTTCAGGATTTCTTTTTACTTCTTTTATGACATGGATCCTTCTATTAGATGGATACTAAAATTAAAGCAAATGGTGGAAGAAGGCTTGGTACTATATAGAAACATTTATAAATAAATGAAAAAACAAAAACAAAAAAAATCAGACTGAAATTACCTTGCATTTTCATAAAGTGACAGTGACTGTGCCTGCCTCTCCTGACTCCTCTTTTTCACCTCTCCTGACTCCTCTTTTTCACCTCTCCCACCCCAAGACAACAAAGCCAAAACATCCTCTTTCCCCCTCTGCCTTCCCAGCCCATTCAATGTGAAGACAATGAGGATGAAGACCTTTATGATGTCCTACTTTTACTTAATGAATAGCAAATATTTTCTCTTCTTTATCATTTTCTTAATAACATTTTATTTTCTCTAACTTATTTTGTTATAAGAGTAGAGTATGTAGTACATATAACATTAAAAGTATACGTTAATTGGCTGTTTATGTTATTGGTAAAGCTTCTGGTTTACAGTAGGCAGTTAGCAGTTGCATTTTTGAAAAATCTAACATTTTATGCTGAATTTTGACTGTAGGAGAGTGAGCTAGAAGGACTCCACCCCTAACTCCTGTGTTGCTCAAAAGTCAATTGTACTTAACATTATTGAGGTGTTAAATATAGACAAAGGGTCAAGCAGTGTTTATGGATTAAACTACTTGGAAAACTACGTGTGAAGCCCCACATCCAGGTGAGCATATTCTTATTGTTTATCCTTCAAAGTTAAATCAAGGTTAAATGTATATTATAAGCAATTATCACCATATATGATTATACAAATTCTAGCAAAAAATTAAATTTTTAAAGGGAAAATTACATTTTAAAAATTAATAGTGTCTTCTACATCTTTAGATTTTGTTTGGAATTCGTTTTAGTAGAATAATGAGGTTTTGCTTATTTTTTAGAACCTAAATTTAATAAAGTTTTGGATTTAGTTATAATAAAAATTACACAACTGGCATATATGCAACTACTATAATACCTATTTAATACCTTAGAGCTTACAAATGTATATTAATATTGTTTTACAGGTGTTTATAATTACTTTCAGATTTGTAACTTTGTGATCTGTCGCTTTGTGTGACAGTACAAAAGTTTTGTCAAATAAGCAAGGGAAATTTTGTTACTGTGTTCTTTGTAAAGACATTTTAAAACATTGAAATTACATGTGAGAAATGACAGGCAATCTTTAGATCTGAATGTTGTTGACATAAACAGTGTATTAATGTTAACCATTAGAATAATTTAACATGACCCCAATATTGTCAGAGCTGTTACTGTATAATTTTATATAACAAAGTATCGCATTAATCTTCTCACTCTTCCATTCTTCAGCACTTCTGAAAAGACAGTCACCCAGATGCTATCTCAAACTTCTTTCCACAGGTATGAATTTGGCATATTTTAAACCAGATGTCTGAATAAGGTCACAACTTGGACTGTATTACATTCACTTCTTAGGATTTCTCATACTTTAACTTTCCTGTACCCATGCTCTTTTTCTTGTCATAGTGTATTATATATAGTTCTGATAAAAGCCATAAGTATGTCACTTAGCATGTGTAATCTTTCTATTCCCAGTGTTTGTTCAAGTCATATGGTGGAGCTGGGTCTCTCAACTTTATCACATCATGCATACATGGAAAATGATGTCAGCACCATGTGCAGGGGGAAAAGGAGAAGGCCTTTTGAGGCTGGAGCAAACAGGCCTGGAGCACAGGTGACAGCTCCAGGGACTGACTGAAGAGAAAAATATTTCGGCATACTTCTTTCTAACATAGCAAAGGCACCAATTCTGAGTTGCATATTGTATTTAAGGGTGTGAGGTTTAATTTGTTTAAAATAGATGCTCACATCCAGGTACAGACACTTACTAACTCTATTATATTGGGTAAGTAATTTCATTTCTTTGACACTCAGTTTTTACATCTGTAAAAATGGAGCTGATGAGGATAACTGCTTCAGACAATGTCTATGATTAAATCGGAGTGTTGATTCCTTAGGAAATTCCTTGGCAATACTCTACATTCAATAAGTTTCATTTTTTTACCCATCCCTCATTCCCATTCTACCAAGTTCAGATCTACTTGGAACAGAATTGGAAAGGGCCATTATAGGCGTATAGAGCACTCTTAGTCAGAAATGAATTAAGTCATGGAAATAGCATAAAAACACATGTGAGAAGCAAGCATGTGACATCAAGGTCCAAATGAAATCTGTTTGTTGAACGGAAAGAAGTTATTCATCTGCTTTTTGTCCAGGCTCCTCTGTCAGCTCTCACAGTACTTTGGCAACCGAAAATCAAATCTCTTTCCTCTGGCAATAAAACTTCCCCATTGATCTATCTTTGATAGTTTCACAATGTTGTCCTTGTGCTTCTCATACATCTCAATAAAGGAAAGTGTCATTTTCTACCATGTATTTAGTTTTGTCATCTCTGTACTCAGTTTATAACCAACATTAGCCATTTAATGTTTAAGAAGGTTTGCTACGTGAACTCTATATTTGCAAAGAGAAAGGCAATGCACGGGAAACAGAGAAGATAATATTGGAGATAAATGGAAAGATGTAAATTAACCCATTCACTTCGAAGCAAGATATTATGTTCCAGAAAGAATAAATAATTTGGCAGGGAATGTGTAATTATTGAGTGGCAGAACAAGGTTTGAAGCCAGAAATTTCATTTCATCGGTTAGTGTCTTTTCTAAACCATACTTGCCTTCCTATTAGTGAGTATGTTTTCTCCCAAGAGCAGTCTAGGAAAAAGTGTTTTCTTTACAAAGTCTGTCATGAATGGGCCATGTCCCTGGAAATAAAGAGCAGTCACTGGATTACAGGGAGTATCTTCTGCAGCATATAGGCATACCTCGAAGATATCGCAAGTTCAGTTCTCGACCACCACAATAAAGTGAATGTCACAATAAAGCAAGTCACACAAATTTCTTGATTTCCAAGTGCATTTAAGAGTTACGTTTACACTATAATGCACTCTATTAAGTGTACAGTAACATTATGTATAAAAAGTATATAACAATTTAAAAATAATTTATTACCAAAACATGCTAACAATAAACTGAGCCTTCAGCAAGTTATAATCTTCTTGCTACAGGAGGGTCTTGTCTCAATGTTGATGACTGCTGACTGGTCTGGGTGATGATTGTAGCAGGCTGGGGTCAGCTATGGCAAATTTTTTTTAAAAAAGAGAACAGTAAGGTTTTCCATATCAATTAACTCTTTCTTGAAGAAAGAGTTATTGGAAGCATGCAAGGCTTTTTGATAGCATTCCACCCACAGTGGAACTTATTTCAACATTGGAGTTAATCCTTCAAACCCTGCCACTTCTATTGCATCTAGTTTATGCAAGATTCTAAATCTTTTGTTGTCATTTCAGCAATGTGGACAGCATCTTCACCAGAAGTAGATTCCATCTCATGAAAGCTCTTACTTTGCTCTTCTCTAAGAAGTAACTCCTCATCCATTTAAATTTCATCATGAGATTGTAGCAATTCAGTCATATCTCATGCTCCACTTCAAGTTCTAGTTCTCTCGATATTTCCACTACATCTGTCGTTACTTCTTGGACTAAAATATGGAATCGCTCGAAGTCATCCACAAAGGTTGGAATCAGCTTCTTCCAAACTCTATTGATATTTGATTTCCTTCCATGAATAACAAATGTTCTTAATGGTATCTAGAATAGCTAATACTTCCCAGAAGGTTTTCAATTTATTTTGTCCAAATCTATCAAAGGGATCACTCTCTGCAGTAACTATTGCCTTGCAAAAGATATTTCTCAAATAACAAAACTTGAAAGTTGAAATTACTCCTTGATCTAATGGCTGCAGAATGGATGTGCTAGCAGGTGTGAAAACAACATTCATCATTTGTACATCTTCATTAGTACTCTTGGCTACCAGGGGTATTGTCAATGAGCAGTAATTCTTTAAAAGGAATCTATTTTTTGAGCAGCAGGTCTCACTAGTGAACTTAAAATATTTAGCAAATCATGCTGTAACCAGATGTGCTATCATTTGGGCTTTGTTTTTCCATTTCCAGAACAAACAAATATTGACTTTAACCTGAAGTCACCTGCTGCATTAGCTCCAAACAAGAGATTAAGCCTGTTCTTTGAAGGTAAGCATTGACTTTTTCTCTCTAGCTATAAAAGCCCTTGATCACACTATCCTCCAATAAAAGGCTGTTTTATCTTCATTTAAAATCTGTTGTTTAGTATAGTCACCCTCAGTATTTATCTTAGCTAGATCTTTGCATTACTTGCTCAAGGTTTTTCATCAGCACTTGCTGCTTTACTTTGCACTTTACATTATGGAAACAGCTTATTTCCTTAAACCTCATGAACCAACTTCTCCTAGCTTTTAACTTTTCTTCAGCTTCATTACCTCGCCAAGCTTCCCTAGAATTGAAGAGTTAGGGCCTTGTTCTAGATCAGGATTTGGCTTAAAGGAATTTTGTGACTGGTTTGATCTTCTATCCAGGCTATTCAAATTTAGTTCATATCAGAAATAAGGCTGTTTTCACTTTCTTATCATTTGTGTCTTCTCTTGAGCAGCACTTTTAATTTCCTATGAGAATTTTTCCTTTGCATTCACAACTAGGCTGTTTAAGTAATGAACTCTAGCTTTTAGCCCATTTGAATCTTGACATGCCTTCCTCACTAAGCTTAATTATTTCTAGCTTTTCATTTAAAGTGGCTCTTCCTTTCCCTTGATCACCTAAATGCCATTAGAGGGTTATTAACTGGACTAATTTAAATATTTCAGTGTATTTCAATATTGTTGTGTCTCAGAGAATAGGGAAGACCAAGGGGAGGGAGAAAGACTGAGGAACGGCTGGTTAGTGGAGTAGTGAGAACATATGTCAATTAAGAACACTTATCAATTAAGTTTGCCACTTTATATGGTCACAGTTCATGGAACCCCAAAACAATTACAATAGAAATATCAAAGATCACTGATTTCAGATGACCATAACAGATACAGTAATAATAAAAACACTTTAATATTGTAAGAATTACTAAAATGTGACACAGAGACAGGAAGTGAGCACCTGCTATTGAAAAAAATGGTGCCTAGCCAGGCATGGTGGCTCACGCCTGTAATCCCAACACTTTGGGAGGCTGAGGCAGGCAGATCACAAGGTTGGGAGTTCAAGACCAGCCTGGCCAATATGGTGAAACCTTGTCTCTACTAAAAATACAAAAATTAGCCGGGCGTAGTGGCGCATGCCTGTAATCCCAGGTACTCAGGAGGCTGAGGCAGAAGAATCGCTTGAACCCAGGAGGTGGAGGTTGCAGTGAGCCAAGATCATGCCATTGCACTCCAGTCTGGGCAACAAGAGCAAAACTCTGTCTCAAAAAAAAAAAGATACCAATAGATTTGCTCCACAAAGGGTTGCCACAAAGTTTCCATTAGTTAAAAATGCAACATTTGGCCAGGCGTGGCGACTCATGCCTATAATCCTAGCACTTTGGGAGGCAGAGGCAGGCAGATCACCTGAGGTCAGGAGTTTGAGACCAGCCTGACCAATATGGTGAAACCCCGTCTCTACTAAAAATACGAAAAAATTAGCCAAGCATAGTGGTGGGCACCTGTAGTCCGAGCTATTTAGGAGTCTGAGGCAGGTGGATCACCTGAGGTCAGGAGTTCCAGACTAGCCTGACCAATGTGGTGAAACTCCATCTCTACTAAAACTGCAAAAATTAGCCCGGCATGGTGGCATGCGCCTGTAGTCCCAGCTACTCAGGAGGCTGAGGCAGGAGAATCGCTTGAACCCGGGAGGCAGAGCTTGCAGTGAGCTGAGATCGCACCACTGCACTCCAGCCTGGGCTACAAAGCAAGAACCCCTCTCAAAAAAAAAAAAAAAAAAAAAAAAAAGTAGCATTTGTGAAGTTCAATAAAACATGACATGCCTGTATTCTTTAAAAATCACAACATAGAGCAGATGAAAATGCATATTCTTTACACATTTGTAGCATCATGTATAATTTAAATAAGTTAACATTTTACTGTAACATTAGCAATATGAATACAATATATGGTATCTGTTTATTTGGGTAATATAGCAATTCAAGTAGGAGAAAAAATCAATGATGAAAGAAATATCTCTATAGCTACCATTTACTTGTACCATTAATTAATCATTTACTATATGTTTCTCACTGTATTAAGCTGTTTATACAAATTTCATTCAATAATCACAAGAATCCAATGAAGAAATCTTTTTTTTTTTTTTTTTTTTTTTTTTTTTTAGGCCGGGTCTCGCTCTGCATGGAGTGCGAGCCTCCAGGGTTCCATTCTGCCTCAGCCTCCTGGTAGGTTCCTGAGCGCCACGCCACCACGCCCGGCCTGGATTTTTATTTTTTTAGTAGAGACGAGGTTTCACCGTGTTAGCCAGGCTGGTCTCGATCTCCTGACCTCGTGATCCGCCCGTCTCAGCCTCCCAAAGTACTGGGATTACAGGCTTGAGCCACCGCGCCCGGCCCGAAATCTTATAATTAATATCATCTTAATGATGAAATGATGAGTAAACTAAGCCAAGTTAGAGAAGTTAAATGACATGCTCCAATTCATACAAATATAAGAAGTAAATTCAAAATTTGAACACAAGTCTGTCTGACTACAAGTACATTCCTATCACAATGCATATCATATCATTAATATTAGAATATTTTAAAGAAAACTCTGCTAAGGGTCAACTTGTCTACCTTTGACTCTTTTCAAGGAATATATTTTGTATCTTTCTACAATCTTGCGTATGTGTTTAGATATCTTTCTTTTGTTCTTTAAATGGCTGCTAGCACTCTTAATTCTCAATGAATTAACTTTTACAGATTTGTCAGAGGACTGTTATTGTCCAGCCAATTCAGTCTAGGCAGGGTCATCATGGCCATCTCTTGCCCCTTTATTGCTATCTCAAATGGGTCATCTTTGTCCTCTCAATGTCTAAAATAATATGTATAAGCATGCCTCTTTTAAAGGTAAATGCGGAGAGTCAAAAATTTTATGTCGTTAATCAAGACTGACAAGTTTTACAATGCAAATTTACCAGAAATGTATGAAAATAACAACGCTTTTCAACACTAGGTGAAACAGTATTTGGAAGTAGTTTATATTATTTTTAAAATTATGATTGGCTTTCAATGAAAAACGACAAGTAAAAAAATCAGCTGAATCTCATTATGCATCAAATACTGGAGAATATACAAGAATATGTTAACAATGTTTACTTCTTGTGAGAAGAATTACCATTGGCATTACCTTCTTCTATTTTTTTCTGTTTTCTAATTTTTGGAAATAATATTATATTATTATGAATTATATGTTATATTTATATCCAGTGAAAACAGTTTCATATGACTGTCAAATTTAATTCAAGTTGTCCTCTTCTTCCTCTTCCTCCTCTTTCGTTTCTTCTCCTTCTTCTTCTATATTTTTTCCTTAAATAGCTTTATTTTTCTCCTGGCTAGTGCATAGTTGGAGGGACACATAACAAAACACATGATAGACTCATATAACCATAAAAATATGAAAAAAAAAATCATAGCCCTAAAATCAAAGTGATAATTTCTCCTTGATACCATATTAGTACAATGTCAATTATGCTTTTTCTAATGTTTCTAGTAATGATAACATTGCACATAAATTACCAAATGTAAACTATCTTAGATTTTTTCTTACAAGAATCCTAGGAGAACTATGGCATATTTTAGCCTTATTTAATATCTTTCTGAGCTCCTATGCTGATTTTTTTTTTTTTTGGAAATGTATTCTAGAATAAATATATGAAGTAGTATCACCAGATTATATAATTGTATCATAAAATATCAAAGACAAAGAGCTACTTGTGAGGTGGCATAAAATCAATATATTCAAAGCACACTAAGATTGTAAGTGACCAATTGGCAACAGTTTTACAGTCCTAAGAATGGTTGACAAATTGATTTCCTTTGCCACGACACTTCTATTCATGAGGAAAAAGAAAAAAAAAAAAAAAAAAAAAAAAAGACTTTACAAAGTCCAACCAAACAGTAATAATGACTAAAAAGTAATATACAGAGAAGACTCTACTAAGGCAGAGGATAGTAAAATTGAGAAGAAATCTATAAAACAAAGTCAACTGTAAGATTCCAGATATATACAGTGAATTAGTTTCATATAGTCAGGTTACTTTGTATTAATATATTGAAAAGGTAGTACAAACAAATTTTAATGTCTCTATGAAATAAAATCATTTTTGAAGGAAGGTTTTAGGTACATTTTGTTTTCTCTCTTTTCTTTTAATAATGAAGTCATCTTTGACTTCCAGAGTAAAATGAACAAAAAAAGAAAACAGAAAAAAAAAATAAAGAAAAATGCTTACTCTATAGGATCACTATATCTCTGCAGGTTAAGTCAAATCTGAAAAAAGTAATAATTTCTAAAGTTTTTCCTCTTCAGGTAACTCTAAAGTCAAGGAGAGACTTTTTAAATTATAGCCTTTTCATATCTCTAATAGGCACTTCTAATTTGAAATTTCCCAAACCAACATGTTCCTCCACAATCTCTTCCTCATTGGTAAGTGATGCAAACATCCATTGAGCTGTTACAAATAAAAAGCTGTAAGTTATTCCTGCCACCTCTATCTCTCTTACGTCCTATACTTCCTATACTGGATTCATCACCAAGTTTCCTAAGTCCATATCACAAACCCCACCTTCCTCATGCAAGACAATAATACAGTCATACCTGGAGAACTTTGGCAATAGCCTCTTAAGGTGTCTCACTTCATATGTTCTTGCCTTACTCCTATTTTTCACATGATAAAATTTAAGCCCTAGGATAGTCCTACTTTAAAAAATCATCATAGTGTTTTCTTTGTACATAGAATAAAATGAAAACACACTGCAGTGGCCTACATGGTCTTGTCTTATCTGCCACAACCAGGTCTGCACTTCATGTTTAACCCAATTCCTTTCTTGTCTTCATGGCCAACCACATGCTGTCCTTCTTTAAGCTTTCAGCATCTTCAGAACTAGCCAATGTGGCCTCAGGGCCTCTACATCATGATGTCACCTCTGTTTCAAAGTTTCTCTTCCCTCCAATGCGGTTCAACCCCTCATCACTATCTAACCTACTCAATTAACCTTCTCATTGTACACTTTTGGTTTTGCTTAAAAAGAGCAGTGGTGGATTACAGCGTGTCAATTTCTCAAAAAATAAATAAATAAATAAATAAATAAACATAGAATATGATCCAGTAATCCACATCTGAGTACCCAAAAAAATTGGAAACAGAGATATGAACAGATATTTGTACACTGATGTTGATAGCAGCTTTATTATAAGTAGAAGGTAGAAGCAACCCAAATGCCCATCAGCATATGAATGGATAAACAAAGAATAGCATATACATAAAATAGAATATTATTCAGCCTTAAAAAGGTGTGATTTCTGATATGTGCTACAACATGGATGAATCTTGAAAACATTGCTAATTAAATATGCCAGACATGAAAGAACAAATCCTACACATTTTCACTTATGTAAGGTAAATAGAGAAAGTAGAATAGCGGTGACCAGGAGCTGTGTGGAGGAAGAAATAAGGAGTTATTGTTTAAGGAGTAGAGAATTTCAGTTTGCAATGTTAAAAAACTTTTGGAGAATGATAAGGATGATGGTTCCACAACAATGTGAATATACTTATGCTACTGAATTGTACACTTAAAAACTGTTAAATTTATGTTGTGTGTATTTTACCACAATTCAAAAAATCTCTTAAAAATTACAGTGGCACTTCTTTTTTAATTTTCTCTCTCAACAGCAAGCATTTCCCATTTTAAAATTATCATTAAAATTTAACACTGAAATAATTAGAATTTATCATTGTATATCTGTATTTTTTCATATGATTAGCAAATCTTTCCTGTATGAGGCTGTAAGTTTCATGAGGGCAGTAACCTTGGTTTCTATATTTTCTCTTCCTTCTTAATTCTTTTTTAGTTTTTTACCCAGCCCAAACTCCTGGCCTCAAGAAATCCTCCCGCCTCAACCTCCCTAGTAGCTGGGGCTACAGGTGTGAACCACTGTGACAAGTTAATTAAAAAAAAAATAGAGATGAGGTCTCACTGTGTTCCCCAGGCTGGTCTCAAACTGCTGGTCTCAGGCAATCCCCCTGCCTGAATCTCTCAAAGCGCTGGAAATGCAAGCATGAGCCACTGCACCCAGATTGGTTTCTGTATTTTCCAAGTTATGTAGTTTGGTTTTAGTTATCTCACTGCCCACTTTGTGACAATTGAGGGACCAGCACCAGTAGCCATTGAATCAATCTCTGCTAAACGAATGGCTAAAGGCTACATCTCTAATACAACAAAATATGATATATGTTTAAATAAACATTTGATTTTGGCATATTTTTAGATTTACAACAGTTTTCCATATAGTCTTCACTATTTTCCCTGATGTTGACATCTTACATTACCATGATACATTTTCAAACTAAGAAGAGCAATATTGATATATCACAATTCAGTAAGCTTGAGATATCATTTCAATTCCACTACCTTTTCTACTTATCCCCAAGGTCTATTCCAGAACAATGATACTTTTGATGTAGCAACGCAGAGTGATAGTGTTCTGAATTACCCTAATAGTTTCCAGAATAAGACTGTAACACCTATAGGGAAAATAAATATATATACTCCTTGTCTACACTATTTTATATACATATATAAACTTACAATGTAAATATATCATTTTGCAGCACTCTATTATGATGTTTTTTGGTTAATTACCCAGTATTATATTTTTTTCTTTATTTCCTAATTTGGTGTTTCTTCATTTGTTTATAGAAAGAAAAGAAATTTATGTAAGTAGTTTCCAAAAGAAAAAAAAAAGTGTCTCCTCTGGAAATATAGTTTTGTATTCAGTTCTTGCTTTTTCTTCTCTTTTTTCTTCATTTTCTTTAAATATAATTTTTTTTGTGCTCACACATTTTAAATATCCCTTAAACTCTAGTCACAGAATGTAGAAAGCAACTATTATTGTATACTTTATTTCAAACTATTTTTAAATTATTTATCATTTAAGTATTTGTTTATATTAATATATAGCCATGCATTACATATACTGATGCTCTCAGTTTGGCAGACACTTAAAAGAACAAACAGTTGTGGACAGAATCATGCAGAAGCATCTGTGAGCAAATGTCACACAAAACAAAGAACATTTTCCAACAGCTGAATGTCAGTTTGGAGACATCAAAGGAATCACATGAACTTCATATATTTTAGAGACAAATGTTAATCCCAAGTTTCTTTTAGGAAACACAAGCAATTCTATCATAATCATCTTCCTTAAACAAACAAACCAAAAAACCAAAACCAATTGGGTATTTTATATGTAGTTAATAAAGTGTTTTACTATAAAAATAGATAAAAAAGATTTCAGTGTTCTTGCCTAAGGACACTGGATAAAAATCAAGAAAAACACTACATAACTTATGTTAGAATTCATGTTTACTTATATATTTACTGACACATAACAATTTTAATTACGTGAAGGAATATTTTATGTGTATAGTGTTCAAAGCTGACTAATGTTAATTCTACACATACTTATGTTTTTATTTCATTAAGACATACTAACTTAGGTGTTTAAATATTTCTTAAATGTTATACTTGTAACAAAATCAACATCCTTCTAGCTGTGTAAAGTATTATTTTCAAAATGATTTTTAAAGATGTTTCCTCTTAAATGTGTCATTATGATGCATTTATATTATGGCTTTGAGAGTACTAATCCTTTGGCAATGGTTCCAAAAATTTAACTTGTCATCGTTTTGCAACTAAGTAAAAATAATCTGTGTTTTACTGCTACCAGCAAACTAATTTATCATTGGAAATCTAATTTTTCATTAACTAGAGCTCACAATATGCATTGAGTTATTTAACAACACATACATTATTTATTCTAAGAATGTGGGAATAAAACAAGTTAATATGGAAAATATATTAAAGAGAGAAATGGGACTACTTTATCCTGGAATCATTACAGATACTATTCAATATCCTTCAGTGTTTATAGGTAAGCAATTTAAAGAAATGATACTTACATCAACAATGCAAGTCAGTGACTCCTGAAATTATCCAATAAAAATAAAGTTTGAATCAGCATATTTTATTTCCAAGAGTGAAAAATGTATTTTGCACATTTGCTCTTAAAAATAAAGTTTAAATTTTACAAAAGGTATTTGCTAATTCCAATTTAAAGAAAATATCACTGCATTCAAGTATACTCATTAACTTCATTACTTATGAGCTATTAGCCTGTTGCTTTGCTCTCAGAAGTAATGGAATATTTGATCATTTTATTCATTGATTACATCTTTTTATGTGAGTGGTTCTAATTTTAGTTCAATGCATGCCTTCAAAATTTCATGTGTGTATTTATGAACAGAGTTTCATGTAATACCAGAAATAATAATAGATGTGAGACGCTTACTTTTTTGTGGGAAGTGTTATATTGGAGTAGAATATTCTCCAGTGTACTCTACTGAAGTAATAACTTCGAGTAATGATTGCATTTTGTTCTATTTAGAGCAAGTGAGCAGAAAATGTATATTACTCGGTATTTAGAAAATAAAATATAAATATTACAGAATGGAGACTTGTATTTAATTTTGTGTTTTAAAGATTTTATTGTCAAGTAATTTAGCTCTTAGATTCTGGAAATGTCTTTCCATTTTTCTTTGAGCTTTTCTAGCTTTCCCATGATATAACAAATGCAATGTTAAAATATTAGAAATTAAATTAGTGTCATTTTCCACATTTTGTAACTCTCTCTACAAACTAAAGGATTATTAATCCCAATCCCATTACTCTGTTCTTTTGTTATTAAATGGTTAGTTATAGCTCTACTTTAAAAATATCTAGGTACTGGGTCTTGAAATTCTGGATTGAGACATTGCTTTGCTTAATATTTTGATCATGCCTAACTATACAAGGGCAATAGTAAAGTTACCTTAATAATAGCCAGAAGAAATGCCTCTAATCCAATTGGTCACAGGGCAGCTATCACCAAAACCAATTTCTTTATAATTAAATGGTGCTCTCAGGCACTATAAAAACTTGGAAGTTGCCCATGAATTTGGAGGAAGTAGGAGGATTTTTTTTTTTCATAGACAGGAACCCACATTGAAGCAATTTCTGAAACACACTGATAAGCTTTGCTTTAGAATTTATATTAAAGAGCTCAATAGTTGCTACCTGTGAGAACAGCTCACGCTTCTAAACTGACTTATGTCCTGTAGAGATTAAGGACAGAGGCCTCTAGAAGATTAGGATGTCACTTGGTTCAAGTGACACCCAATCCATTTTATTGACATGGACTCCATCCTGCAAAACAAGCACTTTTTGACTAAAACATAATGAAAATTTGGTGTATGTCTATAGACCGGAATACAATACATTTTTACACATTAGTGCTAGCTAATGTAGCCAGTGTCTGTAAATGAAACCAACAGTCCTCATTATGGATGGTGTGTGGACACATGCCTCAGAATACTAATTTAGTAGAGCATACCAAAGAGCTTTACATTACTTTTTAATTTTACCCAAGTCTTGCTATGGTCCAAGGTATTAAGCCGTATTCATTGAATTCGGCAGGCTATTACTTTGCATTGTTACGATTCCTATTGCATCTCAGCATTCAATTGTGAAGCCAAACGGGCTCTGATTTGATTTCTAATTGTTTATTTTCAGCAACTTGAACCTGAGTTTGTTGCTTCTGTGTACAGCAGAAAGAACATCAGTGGGTAGGTGAAGAGTTCTCTCATTTTACTTTCAAGGCCATTGTAACACAGATTGTGGTCTGGATTCTACCCCTGTTAGGATAGCACTGCATAACAGAGATGTGAAATATGACTGAATTTAATCTGTGCAGCTACATTTGAAAGTTGACATTTTATGTTTCTGCCAGCTACTTGGACTCCATTATTATGGGAAAATAAGCCTGTGCTAACACCTTGGAAAATAATGCTACCATGCTTTCTCCTTTGCTTTTTGTCTGCAACATAAAATCACTGCATGATCATGGCATTATGTGAAGATTTCACTAAAGAAAGCACATTACACAGCACATAAACAATTATTTCCCAAATTTTCCATAACTTAAAGAGATTTGTAAATCTATTTATAAACATGGGAAGGAAAAATAAAACATTGCAGTACCAGACTTTGTTAATCACTTCAAATCACTTTAACATATGTTAAAACTTAACTACAATAAAATATTAAAAATATGTTTTAATAATTGGAGTTTGATAGAAAAGCCCTTTCATAAAATACATACCATTTTTGCAATACAATAATTGTTTACTTTGGTTATTTTTCATAATGAAACATATGTTTTGTTTCCTGTTTCACTTTGTTTTTTGTATCAACTATAGAAATTTATTCTTAAAGCTCCTGATGGCCTGAATACTAGCAAGCGTCTACTTGTTACTACTTTTGTTTTAGTTTTATCTCTGTGAGCTAAAGTTGATTAGCAGAAAAACTAAATACGGACAAGTGAGAACAAACTGGTTGAAACAAGTGCTTCATATTTAATTGTCCTTTCAGTTTAATCCTTCAAATATAAACAGTGAAGACGAGATGGCTTTATCTCTCAGTGTTGCGATCTTTCCAGATTTAGATTTACCTTAGACTATTGTTTGATGCAGTTCACTGTTTCTATAGGATTGATCCCATGAGATACATGGTTATTTGTAGATATTTTAGTTCATCAGCATGGTTTTGCTCAGAGAAAATATTATAAGACCACAGAGGAATCGCAGTTTCACCATATAATATGTCTGTTATTAAATAGATGCGCCGCAACATCTCTGATACTCAGTTTCCTGTCTATAAAAATAGAAGATTTCATTATATGACATTTTCAGATAACAAAACTTCATTATAAATCCTTAAGTCTTGTCATAAACCAAATTAGAGTATTGTTGAGTACATCAATGAGGGTCAATGTCTTGGCCACCTCAGGATAAGCACCGTTTAAAGTTATATATGCAGTTTACTCCAACATTCTCATCAACCATGATGTAGGTGTTGAATTAGTATAAGGGATGATATGGTTTGTCTCTGTGCCTACCCAAATGTCATCTTGAATCATAGCTCTCATAATCTCCACATGTCATGGGACGGAGGCGGTGGGAGGTAATTGAATCAGGGAACAGGTTTTTCCCATGCTGCTCTCATGATAGTGAATAAAACTCACGAGATCTCATGGTTTTATAAAGGGCAACACCCTTGCACAGGTTATCTTGCCTGCCACCATGTAAGAAGTGCCTTTGTTGTTCTACCTTCCGCCATGATTGTGAGGCCTCCCCAGCCATGTGGAATAATGAGTCTATTAAACCTCTTTGTTTTTAATGAATTACCCAGTCTTGGGTAATTCTTCATAGCAGTATAGAAATGGACTAATACAGTAAATTGGTATTGGTAGACTGAGGTACTGCTATGAAGATACCCAAAAATATAGAAGTGACTTTGAAACTGGGTAACAAGTAGGTGATGAAACAGTTTGGAGGGCTCAGAAGAAGACAGGATGGTGTGGGAAAGTCTGGAGCTTCCTGGAGACTGTTTGAATTGTTTTGACCAAAAAGTCCAGGCTGAGGTGGTCTCAAATGGAGATAAGGAACTTACTAGAAACTGGAACAAAGGTGATTATTGCTATGTTTTAGCATAAAGACTGGTGGTAATATGCCCAGGCCCTAGAGATCTGTGGAACTTTGAACTTGAGAGAGATGATTTAGAGTACTGGCGGAAGAAAGTTCTAAGCAGGAAAGCATTCAAGACATAACTTGAAAGCGCTGGGTTTTATTCATTCACAAAGATATGCTTTGGAATTGGAACTTATGTTTAAAAGGGAAACGGAGCTTAAAAGTTCAGAAAATTTGTAGCCTGACAATGCGGTAGAAAAGAAAAAACATCTTCTGAGGAGAAATTCAAGCTGGCTGCCAAAATTTGCATAAGTAACCAGGAATCAAATGTTAATCACCAAGACAATGGGGAAAATGTCTCCAGGGCATGTCAGAGGTCTTCAGACAGCAACTCCCACCACAAGCTGGGAGGCCTAGGAGGAAAAAGTGCTTTAATGGGCCAGACCCCAAAGACTTGCTGCTTTGTCCAGTCTCAGGACTTGGTGCCCTGTGTCCCAGCACTGGCTAAAAGGAGCCGATGTACAGATCAGGCCATTGCCTTAGAGGTGCAAGCACCAAACCTAGGTAGCTTACATGTGGTTTTGGGCTGGCAGGTGCACAGAAGTCAAGAATTGAGGTTTAGGAACCTCTGCCTAGATTTCGTAGGTTGTATGGAAACACCTAGATGTCCAGACAGAGTTGTGCTTCAGATTCTCGCTCATGGAGAACCTCAGCTAGGGCAGTGCAGAAGGAAAATGAGGATTAGAGCCCCGACCAATTCCCCCCACTGGGGCACTACCTAGTGAAGCTGTAAGAAGAGGGCCACCGTTCTCCAGACTCCAGAATGGTAGACCCACCAACAGCTTTCACCGTACACCTAGGAAAGCTATACACACTCAACACCAGCCCATGAAAGCAATTGTGATGAGGGATGTACCCTTCAAAGCCACAGGGGAGGAGGTGCCAAATGCCATGGGAGCCCACCTCTTGCATCAGCCTAACCTGAATGTGAGACATGGAGTCAAAGGAGATCATTTTGGAGCTTTAAGATTTGACTGCCTTGCTGGATTTTGGACTTGCATGGGAACTGTAACCTCTTTGTTTTGACTAATTTCTCCCATTTGGAATGGGTGTATTTACCAATGGCTGTACCCTTTTTGTATCTAGGAAGTAACTAAATTGCTTTTGATTTTACAGGCTCTTAGGTGGAAGGAACTTGTCTCAAATGAGGTTTTGTACCATGGACTTTTGTGTTAGTGGAGAAATGAGTTAAGACTTTGGGCAACTTTTGAACAGCATGGTTGGTTTTGAAATGTGAGGATATGAGATTTGGAAGGGGTCAGGGGTGGGATGATATGGTTTGGCTGTGTCCCTAACCAAATCTCATCTTGAATTGTAGCTCCCATAATCTCCATATGTCAAGGGAGGGACCCAGTAGGAGGTAATTGAATCATAAGGGCAGGTCTTTCCTGTGCTATTCGCATGATAGTGATTAAGTCTTATGAGATCTGATGGTTTCGTAAAGAGCAGTTCCCCTATGCAGATTATCTTGTGTGCCACCATGTAAGACATGCCTTTGCTCCTCCTTTGCCTTCAGTCATGATCGTGAGACCTCCCCAGTCATGTGGAACTGTGAGTTCATTAAACCTCCTTTTCTTTATACATTACTCAGTCTTGGACTTTTCTTTGTAGTCATATGAAAATGGACTAATACAAGGGAAGATCACATAGTGCAACAACTTCAGGCATTTTTAGGTATAACTTTTAGGAGATGTTTTTCTTTCTTTGTAAAGAAAATGATATAATGTAACAGAAACAGTACATGCACAGACATCGAGAAAATTGCTTAAACTCTCTAAGGCTAGTTTCTCACCTGCACTAGATTTGGTTTAAAAATAGCTGTATCACAGAGTGTTGTAAGTACTGAATGATATCGGGCATTCAAGATTTTGTGCAGAGTCGAACTTGACTCGTTTATTCCCTCAGCTATTTCCTTACTCTTTCCATCCAAATATTTTATTTTGAATTAGTGAGGATTTGGCAGAAATTGTCTTGGAGCCAAAAGCTGGAATTCTGTCCTTAAGAAGTTGGGAATTGGATGTACTAAGGGAACTTGAAACTTTCAGAGAAGTGATCCGGAATTGCAATATTTATCTTCCTGTGATAAGCAATTAAATTAATGAATAATGTCTGTTGTGTTTGGAAAAAAGCATTTTGTTCTGGGGATATCCTCCTATGCCACAAGCTCTTTATAGAACTTTTTCTCCCTGAGACACACACACATGTGCACACCCCACGCAAAGACACACAAGGACATTCTTCAAGTATTCACATGATTTTGCCAAATAATGAGACAGTAAAATAGAGAGAGCAGGAGAGGGAGATAGGATAATGGTAAATATTTGTCATTGTTTCATTAAATGATTTAACACTCTGCCACTGTTAAACACTAAAATTTTAGATGCAGATACAAATTTATATCCAAGATACATATTTGGAGAAAAAAAAAAAACTTGCAAAATGTTTTTATATGCACTGAAAATTTATGCAACAATACAATAAATTGTTAAGTGCTGGATAGTCATAATATGGTAGAAAGAAAGTGGCTGAGGAGGAAAATATTCACTTTTGATTCTACATCCCTTTAGATATATGTTAAAATTCAAATAATGCAAGTATCACTTTTACAATTACAACAAAGGAAAGGATATTCTATCTACAAGAACCAGAATTTATCTTACCTTTTTTATATTTGTTTATCGAAAGGGTTGCTTTGTGATGGTAAAGATAGAATGTGAACTTGAGCTCTAATAACTCCTCCACCAAGACCTGTTTGTCAGCAGTTGGGGAGTTGCTGTATGGGGCAAGAGGAGTAAATTTTGCTTTTAACATGGAGCATAAACAGAAGGAAAGAGAAAGAGTAGCAGAATCTGTGAGGACCCAGCTACACGGAAAACAGACCTTGGGAATTCAGAGCAATGATGAAATCTGACAAACTAAAATATGTATACACACACACACACACACACATATTTATACACACACACACACACACACACACACATATATATATATATAGAGAGAGAGAGAAGTATATTCGAGTTTTGGTAATACAAACCATTCATTGTATCTGTAAGCTTTATTTAAATCTGAGCTACTCTGGTCTGAAAAGTGTCTATCATGTATCTATTTATCTAGCTAGCTACCTATGTATTGATTGATACTAGTGAATAAAATGAGTTTTTTTCTCTGCAATGATTATGTCACAAAATAAAAATGACATATGTGATTGTGGAGACTTGAGGCCAGAGTATATTCCAATAACATGATTTTATGTTAATCCAAAGAAATCCAGGGAAGTCATTAACTTCTTCAAAAGAGGCAATTTTAGGCAAATCTATCCATGTTTCACAGGATACAGAGTATGTATCTCTATATTAGTTACATTTTAAAAAATCGTTAAAATTAAAATTCTGTTTAAAATAGAAGAAACTATGCATGTGATTACTATGAAAATTTGAAAAACAAATTGAACAATAATAAAATACATATATATTATAAGCAAGATATTATCTACTCTGGGATCAGAAAGTGGACAAAGAAGTTATTTCTTCAGCCATTTCTCTTGAGTAAAAAAGTAAGAGGAGTAAAAAAAAAAAAAGTTAAAAAAAGGGGAAAAAAGTAAGAGGGAACATGGTAAAAAGAATGAAGTAAGAATGAATGTAGTATTTATGGATTTCTGGGAGCTTTTTAGTGCCAAGGTTTTGATGAATAACTTCATTTCCTTTTGAGGATCAAACTGTTTTGCTTGAGAGGCAGAATTTGTTTCGGGATGTGAGAAGAAGAAGGAGCTGTGAGTTATATAAGTTTGAATATAAAATAATGAAAAAAAGGGAAAAGAATACTGTATGTGTTCATTAATATATCCCTTTAGATATATGTTAGATATATGTTACCTCACAAAGTACTTTATTTAGGAATTAAAAGAGTAAACTAGTTTAATGAAATCTAAGATTTCTTCAGTGCTCATGGACCTTTTGAGAGGTTGTTTCTACCCAATTTAAATACACAAATCAATGATTATAACCTAATTATCAGGGAGTTTACTTTATCTTGGTAGAGAAAAATGATTATAACCTAATTATCAGGGAGTTTACTTTATCTTGGTAAAGAAGAAAGGGATGCTTAAAAAACCAAAGGGTTGTCCTAGAACATTGATCTTTAAAAATAAAAAATGAGTAATTTTGAGTACTCATTTTGAGTGATTTTGGATAAATGAAATAATTTTCAGTGTTTTATAGGCACAGGATTTTAATAAAATGTTTTTCTTCCTTATTCTAAACTTCCATACATATTCTATTTTAAAATTCCTTGAGAGCTCTGCTTTGAAGACATGCCTTCCTCATTCTACCCAATAAAAATATTATATGCTTGCATCCAAAATTTTACTATACAATATTGTCCAGGGTCTAAAACTGTGCCAAAAAAGGATTACTGTTATATATTTATAAGTATTGAAAGCATGAGAGATATGAAGAGTTACACATGAATGAATTTCTTCAAGATGTATATCTGAAATGGAAATTATGATCCATAGAGTCTGTATATCTTCTACTCCACAAAACCAATTCTAATATTTTTTCAAAGTGCCTTTAGCATGCTACCCTTTAAGTAATAGTGTATAAATGTTTCTGATGCAGTTTCATTAGTGATGTAGCAAGATAGTAAAACAGAAAATCTCCTGGCATCACTTCCCCAACAAAAATACAATAAGAAACTATTTAAAGACAAAATAAACTCTGAATAAACCGGAACTCAGCGGAGAAGCTAAGAAAGCTTTTAAGTTCATAGAACTGACAGAAGCCGTGAATAGTAAGATAAACAGTCTTTTCAAAGTGTGCTACCCTCTCCCCAAAACTGGCATAAAACCTCCAACAGAGAATTTCTCTAGACCAGTCAGGAGCGATGGCTCACGCCTGCAATCCTGTCACTTTGGGAAGCCAAGGTGGGTGGATCACTTGAGGTCAGGTGTTCGAAACCAGCTTGGCCAACATGGTGAAACCCCATCTCTACTAAAAATACAAAAAAAAGAAGATTAGCTGAGTATGGTGGCAGGTGCTTGTAATCCAAGCTATTCAAGAGACTAAAGATCGCTTGAACCCAGGAAGCAGAGGTCGCAATGAGCCAAGATTGTGTGACTGCACTCCAGCCTGTGTAACACAGTGAGACTCCATCTAAAACACAAAAATTAAAAAAAATGTAATAATAATTTCTCTAGACCTGTGGTCTCTGAGGTGAGAGGAGGGAATTAAAAGTGGAAGTACAATCTCCCGATTGTTCTGTGACTCTTCAAAGGTAATCTACTTCAGTCCTGTCCTGTGGAAACTAATGGGAGTGCCAGGAGGCCTAACCATCTGATGTGAATTGAAAAGAAAAAGCAGCGTGCTGATTGCAGTGACTGGCGCATGGATCTTGATGGCTACTCTGTACTGTAGGCAGTGATGATACCCTGTTGAGGTGATTGGTAGGAGCCATAGCAACACAGGAGGCACAATTTTAGGGAAGGTTCACATTGCTAGCTGGAGTTTCTATAAAGCCCAGGTGCTTGCATAGAGCCTTACCCTTGCCTAGAAACAACTAAATGGTTCAGTGTCCCCATAAAATTTCCCTAGACTGGGAAATAATGTCAGGGCAGCAATGTAGTTTGGGGCAGTATGTAAGATCTAGTGATCAGCTTAACATAAATCATCCTCAGACTGAGAAAAAAAAATGACAGGCAATAATTCAATAATTTAGTTTCAGTACAGTATTTTAGTTCTGATGTTCACTATAAGTCCTTCCGAGGAATCAAAACAACTTTCAAGTGTTTAAATTTAATACTAAGACATAACCCCTAACATCACCAAAGAACATCTGCAAAAACTGGAAGAGGTGGGTGTCTCCTCAAATGTGCAGGCATCAACATAAGCACATCAGAATGGTGAAAACTCAGGTAGATATGAAATCACCAAAAGGCAACAAGGAGGCTCCAGCAATGGATCCAGAATAATTAAAGATCTGTGAGATGTCTGACAGAGCATTCAGAAAAAACTCTTCCTCTCTTTATATAAGTAAATAATGGCTGGAAATTCAGCTGTTCCAAATCGGGAGAACCCCTAAAAAAGTTTAGAAAATCACAAAGAAATGTGGATAGAAACTAAATAAAAATTTAAAAAAAAATCAATTAACAAAATGAGAAATTTGAAAAAAAAAAAAAATAGGAACAATATTAAAAGTCCGAGGAATAAAAATTAAAATAACAGAACCGAAAATCTCATTAGATAGTTTTCACAACAGACTTGATCAAAAAGAGAAAATAATTAGTAAACTTATAAATGGAATATATAAAATTATCCAATCAGAGAAGCAAAAAGAAATAAATATTTAAAAATAGTGAAGAATGTCTACAAGAATTATGGGAAACCATCAAGTAAACTAATCTCCACATAATTGGAATTTTTGGGGAAGATGAGAGACAAATAAGCCTATAAGTACATTTAAGAAAAAAATTGCTGAAGTTTCTAAATCAAGAGCAATATGACAGTATCCAGGTTCAGGAAGCTAAGGAGTCACTAACCAAATTCAACTAAAAGTGGGGTTTCACAAAGCACATTATAATCAAATTAGCAAAACTCAAATACATAGAAAAAGTACTCAAACTATCAAGAGAAAATAAACATTTTACTTTCAACAGATAGTCAACATGGTGTTGAGCAAATTTCTCCACAGAAATGCTGTAGGCCAGGAGAGACTGAAATGCTATATTCAAAGTGTTGAAGGGAGAAAATAAAACTACAAAACAAATAAGCAAACACCTCTGCCAACCAACAAAACTGTATCTAGCCAAGCCATGAAAGGGAGATAAACACTTTCTTAGCTAAGCAAAAACTGAGGTAATTCATCAATACCAGATCTCCCTCAGAAAATATGGAAACCATCATTCTCAGCAAACTATTGCAAGAACAGAAAACCAAACACCGCATGTTCTCACTCATAGGTGGGAATTGAACAATGAGATCACTTGGACACAGGAAAGGGAACATCATACACCAGGGCCTGTCATGGGGTGGGGGAAGCAGGGAGGGATAGCATTAGGAGATATACCTAATGTAAATGATGAGTTAATGGGTGCAGTACACCAACATGGCACATGTATGCATATGTAACAAATCTGCACATTGTGCACATGTACCCTAGAACCTACAGTATAATAAAAAAAAAAAGAAAGAAAATGTGGTACACATTCACATTTAGAATGTGACATAGCCATAAAAAAGAATAAAATTGTGTCCTTTGCAGCAACATGGATGCAGTTGGAGGCTATAATCTTACGCAAATTAATGCAGAAACAGCAAACCAAATACTACATGTTCTCATTTATAAGTGGAAGCTAAAGATTTAGTACACATGGACATAAATATGAGAACACTAGATGCTGTAGACTACTAGATGGGGGAAGGAGAGAGGAAGGCATGGGTTGAAAAACTACTTATTGGGTACTATGCTCACCACCTGGATGATGAGATCTGTATCCCAAACTTTAGCATCATGCAATATTCTCATACAACAAACCTGTACAAGTACCCTTTGGTATATAAAATAAAAGATGATATTTTTAAAATGAATAAATAATAATAATAAAACATCTGAAGGTATAAAACTCATTGGTAAAAGTAGAGAAATAAAGTTAGAATACTCTGGATACTGTAATCATGATAAGTAAACCAGAGTTTCTACTTATATATTAATTAGAAAGACTAAAAGGCAAAACTTTTAAATACAACAATAACTAAAACAATTGGTTAAGAGATAGGCGATATAACAACTTGTAAATTGAACACTGCTAAATCCCAATGGAGAGGGGAATTGTGTTATAGAGTTTGTTTTTAAGACTTTTATTTTCTTTGAGATCAAAGTTGTGTCATTATAAGTTTAAAAAAACTTGTAACAACCATAGGACCCTTTTGTAAGCCTTATGGTAACCACAAAGCAAAAATCTATAAAAATCATATTAAAAATAAGCAGCACTGTATCCAAACATATTATTAGAGAAAATCACTTAACCATGCAAGAAGACAGAAAGAGAAGAGAAAAGGAAGAAAAGATCTTCAAAACAATTACAAATAAGTAGCAGAAGGGTAGCAGTAAACCCTTACCTATACATAATAACCTTGAATGGACATGGATTAAATTATCCAATTAAAAAACAGAAGGACTGAATAGATCTGTAAGAACTAAACTCAACTATATGCTACCTACAAGAAATATACTTCACCTGCAAGGAAACACACAGCCTGAAAATGAAAGGATACAAAAAAAAAATAGCTCCATGCAAAGAAACCAGAAAAGAACAAGAGTAGCTATACCCATATCAGATAAAAGAGACTTTAAGAAAAGAATGGCAAAAATAAAATAAAATAAAAAAGACAAGGAAAGCCATTACATAATGATAAAGGGGTCAGTATAGCAAGAACTTATAACAATTATGAATATATTGCACTCAACCCAAATCACCCAAAAAATGTAAAACAAATAATACTGATAGACATAAAGAGAAAATTCAACCGCAATGCAATAATACTAAAGGAGGGACTTCATTAGCCCACTTTTATTAATAGGCAAATCATCTAGAAAGCAAATCAAGAAAGAAAAATCAAACTGTATTATGGACCAAATGACCTAACAGACATTTGCAGAACATTTCACCCAACAGCTGCAGAATACACATTTTATTGTCAGCACATAGAACTTTTAGACCATTTATGAGGTAACAAAACAAGTCTTTAAAAATGTTTAAAAATCAAAATCTTATCAATTATTTTTTCTGAAATAATTGAATAAACTATAAATCAATAGCTGAAGGAATATTGGAAACTGTACACATTTATGGAAATTAAACAACATGCTTCTGGGCAACAAATGGATCATTAAAGAAATTTAGAAAAGACATTTAAAAAATTATTTGAGACAAATGAACATGGAAACACAGTATATCAAAACAAGCAAAAACAGTTCTTGGAAGGTTTTAGCAATAAACATCTACATCAAAAGAGTAGAAAGGCTTCAGATAACCTAACAATGCGCCTTTTAGAAGTAAAAAAACAAGAATAAATCAAACGCAAAATTAATAGGAGGGAAGTAATAATAAAGATCACAGAAGAAATAAACAAAATTGAGACTAAAAGAACAACATCGAAGATGAACCAAAAACTTGATTATTTGAAAAGATAAACAAAATTGACATACCTATAGATAGTTACCAGTAGTTAGAAAACAAAAGAGAATGCCCGAATAAAATCAGAGACAAAAAAAGGGAAACATTACAACTGGTATCACAAAAATACAAATAATTATTAGCTAATATTATGAACAACTATGTGCCAAAAAATTGGAGAATCTGAAGAAGTTGATAAATTCCTGGACAAGTACACCCAGGATTCAACCACAAAGAAACAGAAAACCTGAAGGAACCAATACAAACTAATGAGATTGAAGTAATAGTAAAAAAGTCCTCCATCAGAGAAAAGCCCAGGACCTTATGGCTTCACTGCTAAATTCTACCAAACTATTGAATAAAAATGAAAAATAATTCTACTCAACTATTCCAGATAATTAAGGAGGAAGGAATACTTTCAAACTTAGTTTTTAAGGCCAGAATTACCCTGACACTAAACCCAGAAAAGAAGATAACTAAGAGAAAACTACAGGCCAATGTCCCTATTGAACACAGATACAGAACTTCTCATCAAAATGCTAGCAAACTGAATTCAACAACACAATAAAAATATCACTGACCATTAGTTTGCATATCAATATATTATGTTATATATTGTGATGCATTATGTTAATGGAATGAAAAAAAATCATGTAATCATTTCAACTGATGTTGAAAAATCATTCAGTAAAATTTAACATCTTTTCATGATTAAAAACTCTCAACTGGGTATAGAAGGAACAGACCTCAAAACAATAAAAGCCATATGTAACAAACTCACAGTTAATATCATACTGAACAAGGAAAAACTGAAAGACTTTGCTTAAGATCTTGAAAAAGACAAGGATGCTTACTTTCACTATTATTCAACATCGTACTGGAAGTCAACCTAGAGCAGTTAGACAAGAGAAAGAAACAAAAGGCATCTGAATTGGAAAGAAAGAAGTCAAATTGTCCCTCTTTGCATATGACATGATCTCATACACAGAAAAAAACTAAAGAGTCAAACATATAACTGTTAACAACACATAAACCAATCCCATAACGTTTCATAGTATAAAATCCACATACAAAATAGTTAACAGTGAACTTTCTATAAAGATATCAAAGGCACCAAGAAAATAAACATTGTGGAAAGAAGAGTCTAGTGAGGATGCAGAGAAAGGGAGATGCTAGTGCACTGTTGGTAGGAATGTAAGTTGGTGAACCTACCATGGAGAATAGTATGGAGGGTCCACAAAAAACTAAAAATAGATCTTTCCAGCAATCCCTACTGCTAGATATTTGTTAAAAAAAATTGCTATAGTGAAGAGATATCTGCATTCCTATGCTTACTGCAGCTATATTCACAATAGCCAAGATATGAAATTGACCAAAGTATCCATCAGCAGAAGAATAAATAAAGAAAATGTGGTATAAATACATAATGGCATAGTATTCAGCCATAAAAAGAAAATAATCATGTCATTTGCAACAACGTAATTAGAAATTCGGGTCATTATGTTACATTTAGTGAATCAGGCAGAGAAAGACAAATGGTATATATTGTCATTCATATGTGGAAGCTACAAAAGTTGATCTCCTGGAAGTGGAAAGTAGAACGATCTACCTTCTATTATAGTAACTAGAGGCTGGAGAGTGTAGGGAAGAGAGGGATGAGGCCAGTTAATGGGCACAACGATGCAGTTAAATAGAAGGAGTAAGCTCTAGAGTTTGATAGCGCAGTATCAACTAGGGTAACCATAGTTAAAAATAATTTATTACATATTTCAAAGATTTAGATCGTTCTCAACACAAAGAGATGATAAATGTTTGAGGCGATGGATATTCTAATTACTCTGATTTGATCATAACAGATTGTATGCATGTATCAACATATCATATGTATTTTATAAATACAATTATTATGTATCAATTTAAAAATTGAAAAAAAGAACTTCCGTTGTTCGACATCCTTTTCAACCAGTGTGATAAGCATGAAAAGCTATTTGATTGTATTTCATTTTTATGATAAAATTGGCCATTTTCCCACTGTCTATGGGCCACTCGTACTTCTATTTTTGATGAAATGCTTTCTCAGTTTTCCTTGTCCACTTTTCCACTGTAATATTTACCTTTTTGTTATTTTTCTTAGGTGTCCTTCATATTTTCTAAATTTGAATTCATGACTGCTAAATGTGTTTCAAATATCTTTTCAGATTCATGGGAGTTGTTGTTCATTTTGTTTTTATGAGTCTTTTAATGAATATAAGTACTTAAATTTAATGCATTTCAATGTATCATTTTTTATCCATTAAGCCATGTGAAATTAATTTTGCTTAAGGCATGAATGTTATTTTAAATTGAAAAATCTATATAATGAAGTAATCCACAATTATTTAAATAGTCTATCCAGTCCCACTAATTTGCACAAACACTTCTGTTATAGCCATCTTCCATAAATATATAGGTCCGTAACTTTCTATTCGGTTCTCCTTTTTTTTATTTGCCTTTTTTGTGCTATTTCCACACTGTCCTAAATATTTACAGCTTTTGAGTAAGTCATTATATTTAAAACTAGAATTACTTTTTCCTTGTCTGTTTTCAGGAATTCTTCTGTTTTTCTTGACCTTTTACTTTTCCAAATAATTCAGAATAAAGTTGTCAAGTAGAAAAAATACGTTGTTATGAATATAATCACATTAAATCTATATCTCAATTTAGAGACATTCATCATCTTTGTAGTATTTTTTCCTATGAATATGATACTATTTTTTATATCCTGTTTCATGTCTTTCAATATAAAATATGGTATAATTTCATTTAAGAGGCTTTTGTAGAACCTTAGATTTATTCATAATTTATTTGTGATGCTATTCTTAAAGTTCAAACTTCATTTGATTTTTGTATATTGACCTTGTGTATGTCAAACTTGCCTAACTTTATTAATTTTAATTACTTGCTTGTGTAAACTTTTTGTAAACTTGAGTTTTATTTCTGTCTAGAATCATAACATCTGGGAACATTGATATTTTTGTTTTCATTTCTAATCAATTTTATTTCCTTATATTTTCCTATGTTTATGGCTAAACAACCAATTTTATATTGATGTAAAGGCTGAGAAGAAATATCCTTTTATCATTTATGATATTAAAATTCATTATTTTAAAATAACACATTTATATATATTTTTGTATATTTTGGCTTTGCTTTTTAAAATTAATTATGTTTATTTTGAAATAACTGTAGACTTGTACAGTTTTAAGAACTAACACAGAGACATTCAATGTATCCTATTCAGTTTTTTCCTATGGTAACACCTTTTAACACCAGTACAGTACCGTAACCAGGATATTGATATTAGCAAAATTAATTGACCTTATTCAGCTTTCTCCAGTTTTACAAGTACTGATTTATTTGCACAACTTTCTATTAAGTTCTATGAAATTTTAAAACATGTACAGGCTTGTGTAGCCGCCATCTCAGTCAAGGTGCAGAACAGTTACAGCACCACAACAATTCTTCTGTCACTTTTTCATAACAAATTCTCATATCATTTCTTTCCTCATCTCTCAGCCCTGTAACTAATATGCTCTTCATTTCTATAATTTGTCATTCAAATAATGTTTTATAAATTGGATTCTACTGTATGTAAAATTCTGATACTGATCTTTTCACCCACAACATAATTCTCTAGAGATTCTTCTAAGTTTCTGCATCATTTGTCAATTTTTTCTTTTTATTGTTGAAGGGCATTTCATGGTAAAAATGTACTACAGCATATGTGGTGTATACACAGTGTTTGACTATTATGAATAAAGCTTCAATGAACGTCTTTGTGTGAACATAAATTTTTATTTTCATTGGTTTTTGTGTGAACATAAATTTTCATTTTTTTCTGGGTTAAACACTGAAGAGTGAATGTGCTGGATTGCATGAAAATTGACTATTAGTTTCGTAACAGAAACTGCAAACCCGCTTTTTAGAGTGTCTATACCATTTTTTATTCTCACCAACAATATATGAGTGATTCAATTTCTGTCCAGGTAACTTGTAATAGTTGTTATTGAAATGTTAGCTCTAAAGAAATTAAGCCAGTATAAATAACTGACATGAAGTTGCCGTGCTGTGAAAAGCTCAAGTCCACGAAGAAGTCTTGGAAGAGAAACATCATGTGGGAAAATATAGAGGCCAAGTGGCGTGGGAGTGTGAGACTGTGAGTGAAGAAGCCAACTTTGAAATAGGTCCTCCAGTCCCAGGTACCATGCCAATTTCATGTGTAGCAGAGTTGAATATATAGCTAAGTCCTCCTTGAATTCTTGAGTCATGCAATTATGAACAAATTTAAATGATGATTTTAAGTCACTAAGTTGTAGTGTTCCTTTGATATAGAAGTTAGAATAGCAAAACACGTAACAAATTTGGTAAATATTAGTTATGATCATTTTTAAGAGTTAATCTTTGATATAATACCCATTATATTACTAAATTACAATGGATAAGAAAATGTTTAAAAATCAAATATAAAAGTGGACACATGGTAGATACACATAATTAAGAAACAGAGGACCGATAAGCTCATGCTTATTGATTTTGTCCTAAAATATTGACAACGTTTTCTTTGTTAGGATATGAAAAAATATGATATATCTATATAGGTATGTATAGTATATATGTATATTCATAGATACAAAGAGTGAAATTAATATGCAATATACCTTAAGATTTTATAGTGAATGACAGATCTTTCTCTTGTTTATATTTTTAATTTTTAAAAAATATCTTAAAATAAGCAAAGCTTATCTTCAGAAAAATATTTAACATTTTGGGGGTTCTTGATAGAGTCCACATTTATATTTATTTAATATTTATGTAGTAAGTTTTCACATTTAAACTCAATTTTACTTATTAAAATTTCTAAGTGCTAATTTTAAGCCAATAGCAATAATCATTTTCAGATGAGAGACTGGTAAATGTTGGGGATTTCTTGGTAATGTGAAGGAGCTGAATAATATGTAAAGGGAAAAATATTTAGGCTGTGAGAATTTGTTAAGAGTTTTTAAAACTTGTAAAATTTTCTCTCATTATGAGGGGATAAAAAATGTGTCTTTTCTGGAGGAACAAATTATAAACTTTTTTCCAGGTCATTATGTTAGCGATTAATTACCTGGAAATTACAGTTTTCCGTCTATTTACTCTGATAAATCTGAAAAAATTCATGTATCTCCCACCCTTGCTGATAGAGAATTGTGTATATTATTTTCCTTAGATTATTTAATATAATACTTCATACTCACTTTTTGTAGACAGGAACAAATGAAATACAATATAGTGAACAGTTACAACAATATTGGTACATTTACATATTTTATCTAAAGTTAATATGTTTTTCAATTTAAAAAGGTTTTTGGATATGTGTCATTTATCATTACCTAAGTTTATGCCTCTGTGACCAATACAGCTAGTAATAGCTTAAAAGAATTAGAAGAAAGAAAATTTGTCACCTCTTTAAATTTTAAGTCTTCCTTCCTTTATTATAAATATTAGTTACTATTTTCTTTTCATTTCCACTTTCTTCCCTTCTTTTATTCTTGTGGTATTGTGTATACATCTTAAATGCAAAACTGTTTACAATAAGTAAAAAGGGTAAAAAATGTACTTCTCTCCATTTGCCTTTATTGTATTTATTAATTATTGGATATTTTATTCTAATTTAAAACAAATCACAAACAAAACAACCCCTTCACCAGAAAAGAAAGAAAACAAATTTAATTCTATCTGGTGCCATTGTTTGAACAATACTGTTTTTTTCCTTTACTCAGCCATTCATTTTTTCTTCATGTTGGAAATATTCATAGAGTTCCTATCATGGATGAGGCACTAAACGTTGTTGTATGGTACTGAAGAGTAGAAAAATAAATTCATGCTCCAATGGGAGCTTACATTTCCACAGAGTACTAACTTAAAATAAATGTTTTCATAATTATGTCATTAGAATTTTGATAAGCAATAGATATGTTTGCTATATGTGTTTTATGTTTACCATTTATTTATTCAACAAATGTTTATTGGTCACTGCTCTGTTCAACTGTGCCCACCATTGAAGAGAATGGAGTTTTTAGAGGGATTATTTTGAATAGGCAAATGCTTCCTCTCCTTCCTATCACGTGAGGTTAATTTCCAAAAATTAAATTGCTGATGCTGCCTGTGTGAAATTTGTCCCTGATCTTCAAAGGTCGTATGATAACCAAAATGAGGACTACAACACGGTTGTGGAATAATCCTATTTACCCACTGAAAACACCCTAAACATGTTCTCCATAGCACTCAGTATTCTCAAACTCACTCCATTCTTCCAACTTTAAATATCTTTTTCTTTCTTAACTTCAGCATGATTATACAAATTACACTTACTCTAAAAGTTTCAGAAGAACCTCAAAAAATATTTCTTGGCTACAGAAGTCTATAGTATTTTTCTTATGAACATGGGTAGAATTCTACTCTATATGGTTGTTTGGTTGTTATTTATTTCCTTCATTCTATTAGTCGTTTTAATTTTCAGTTAGCATGTCTTGCCTACCCTAGACATCATAATCAGAGTACAAGATTCATCATAAAATCAACTCGCCATTGTTCCTCACCTTCAACTCCAAATGAGTCTCTTAAACATAATGTGTTAATGAATGCAGTGAACCAACTTTGAGTGAAGCACACTGTTTTATTATGGTAAAATATCTCTGAGGTAGACATTTAATTCAAGTAAAATGAACTGTGCTTTTACTATATACAAACATGATGCAAAGCACCCTTGGCCGCAGACTTCATCTGGAACTGTCAGCTCAGTCCCGAGGCTTCAGCCCATCCATACCTGGCTTGAAGGTGAGGCTTCGCCCAGGGCGGCCCCTTACCACCCAAGAACCTGTCTGCCTCCTGCTGCCATCAATCATGTTGTCCATTGGGTCAATGGAGGGCCGTTCATGCTGAGGGCCGCCTGCAGGCTAGCACCACGCTGCCGCCGCTAGTCCTCCTCAGCCTCCCTCCTGCTTGTTGGTGCCCAAAGTCCAGAGGGGGCTGAGGCATGGGGGCGGAGGCTGGCGTGTCAGCACCATCCCCAAGCACACGCACACTCAGCCAGGTTGCAACAACACCCAAGCTTGGCTTCAACTTTGCTCCAAAATTGGACTGGGCCCCAAAAGCAGGGAGAGGCCAAGCACTGGAAACAGGCATTTCCGAGCCTGCAGGGGCAGGTGGGCTTCCCGGGCCCCTAAGAGCACGAGGATGCTGAGTGGCTGCAGCTGCAGCTGAGTGGCTGCAGCTGCGCCTGGGAACTCTGGGCTCCTGACTGCTAACTCAGAAGGGGGCGGGACTGTTGCCTGTTCCTAGCTCCCACTTGCTTCACAGAGCATGCAGCCCCAGCTAGGCCTCCCGTGCTGGAGCCGGCATCCTCAGTGGATGCTCCAGATGGGCCTCCGCTGCCTTCACTACGTTCTGCATGCTGTGGCATGAAAACGTCTTTAAGGTGAGTGTCAACAATTGGCAAACTACGCCCAAATCTGGTCTGTTTTTGTAAATAAAGTTTTATAGGAACTTAGTCATGGACATTTATTTATGTATTGTCTATGTCTTCTTTTGTACTAAAATGGCAGAGCTGAGTAGCTGTGATTGAGACCATATGACTCAATAAGGCTAACATATTTAACATCTGAAAGTATACAGAAAAATTTGCTAATGCCTAACTTTGGTTACTGACTTAAGGCTTTTCTTCTTTTCTAATAAAGGTTTAATGCTATTATTTTACTCCAATTACTGCTAAACTGCATCCCTCAAATTTTGGTATGGGCATTTATATTGTTATTCAGTTCAATTTTTTTTTTAATATTTCTTTTTAAGTCATATTTTATTTGAAGTTTTTTTTTTTAAATTTTAAAATATGTGTGCTTTTTTCAAGGTCTGTCTATTACCAGTTTCGAGTTTAATTTCATTGTTGTCAGAAAACGTAATTTGTCTGACAAATCTTTTAAAATTTATTGAGGTTTGTCTTGTGTCTCAAAATATGGTTTATCTTGGCAAATATTCTATCTTTTGCACTTGAATTCATGTCTGCTGTTGTTTTGTACAGTGTTCTACAAATATTTAAAAATATCAATAACCTCAAGTTTGTTGATAGTGTTATCCAAGTCTACTATATTTTTGTTGATTTTCTGACAACATAGTCTGTCAATTTTTGAGAAAGAAGTATTTGTTAACTGTGAATTTGTCTAAATCTTCTGCAATTCTATCAAATTTTTATGTATTTTTAAGTAATGTTATTAAAGGTATAGGTGTTTAGAATTGTTATGTCCTTTTGATTAGTCGAAACCCTTATTGTTAGGAAATGACCTTCATACCTGGTCATATTAGTTTTACTCTGAAATATACTTTGATATTAAAATGTAATTTATTTTATACTTGTACTTTAATATCTCTATATCATTATATTTAAGGTATGTGCATTGCTTTTATTTTTAAATCTAATCTAATAATATATTTTATTTGAAGTTTTAGACCATTTGTATTTAACATAACATTGAAATATTGGATTTTTTGTTTCCTGTTTGTATCCTCGGTATTGTGCTCTCTTTTCTGCCTTCTTTTTGATTATTTTGATATTTTTAGTAAACAATTTTAACGTATCTACTGACTTTTAACAATATCTCTTTGTATTATTTTTTAATGGATATACTAGGGGTTAAAATACACATAAATAATCTTACACAGAGTTAACATTTTACTACTTTACATAAAATATAGAAGAGTTACAATGATATTATTCTATGTTTTACTACCTCCTCATTATGTTATAGTTGTCATAAGTATTATATCTACATACATTTTAAACCTCCCCCATTTGATGATATAATTTATGCTTTAAACTGTTCTACCTATGTTAATAAACACTTCTGGAAAGAAATTATCTACCACATCTGCTCACTATTTATCATTTCCTTCATTCTTGGTCTTCCATGTTTTCTTTCTGGTAGCATTTCCATTTTGGTTGAAGAACCTTCATTAGCACTTCATTAAAGCATGTCTCCTAAAAATGTTTCATCCTTAAAAAATATCTTTGTTCTACTTTTCTAAGTAAAAGATCTTTCCTCTGTATATAGAAATCTGGGTTGGCATTCTTATACGTCAGCCATTTGAACTTATTATTTCACTGTCTTCTGGCCTTTGTGGTTTCTGATGAGAAATTGCAGATTTTCACGTAATTGTTGTCTTATATTTAATATCTTGTTTTTCTCAGGGTATTTTCAAAGTTTATTAGGTTTTTCAGTAACTTAATTACGCTAGGTATGACCATAGTCTTTCTGAATTTTTCTTCTTTGGCATTCACCGAGAAGTACATCTGTAAATTGTTTCTTTCACCAAATTTTGGAAATATTAGGCCAGGTTTTGCTCAGATTTTGTTGTTTGTTTTTCTGCCTTATTCTCTTTCTCCTCTTCATCTAGATTTTCAAAGTCACAAATACTATACATTTTATGCTGTCCCATTGACTTCTGAAGCTTCATTTATGCTTCTTTTCCATGCATTTTCTTTCTAATCTTCAGATATGATAATTTCTATTAATCTTTCTTCGAATTCACTGACATTTCACTGTGATCATCATTCTGATATGGTCCTCATTCAAAAATTCTTTACAAATATTAGATTTCTTTTTAGTTCTAAATTTACCATTCGTATTTTATAGTTTCTAACTCTCTGCTGAGAACTTCTATCCTTCCATTTATTTTAAGATTATTACTTTTATCTCAAAGAATATGGTTATTATAGCTGTTTTAAGCCTTCATTGATAATTTCAACATCTGATTTATCTTTGGGTTAGGGTTTTGAACTAATTATGGTCTTTCCTCTTGCAAATAACTTTGGAATAAATAACATTTTTATTGTTCTTTAGAGCTTGAGTAAATTTTAATACTATGTGGTGAGATTATTGGCCCCACCAAATTCTCTGAAGAACTGCTGTGGGGTTTCCTGGTTTTGTTTAGCAGGAAATCAACATTGTTCAACTCAGACTGCATACTCTGTTTTGATGTTTTGCTATTTGTGTTTCCAATAACTTTTCAGTTTTTAAAGTTTTTCCTGTGCTGCATTTTGTGTGTCCCATACTTATTCCACTCAGGGATTAATCTGAGATATTGCCAGTAGTCTATGTCATAGTTTAGTTCAGTTCTCCAAGTCTTTGCTATGCTGCTTTGGACTTGTGTGTCATTTTACTTAATCTTCAAATCTGTTCCATGGAGTAGGTATTAATATTCTCACTTTAGAGGTAATAAAAATGAGGCTTAGAAATGTTAAATTACTTGCCCAAAATTTCTCATCAAGTAAGTGGTTGATACAAGATGGAACTCAAACCTGACTCTGTGAATACTCATCACTTCTACACTAATACTCCCAAATTTCTCTCTCTCTTTGTGCTTCGATAAAAAAAATTGATTAAGATTTGCATACTAGTACATACTTCCCTTATTTTCAGGATTTTCTGGTTTATAATTCTATTCTCTACTTCAGTATAGTAAGCCTTTTGAGAGACTATGTCAAGTCCTAGAAAGTATATATAATGTTTATGTGTAGTCAACTCTGAAATTAAATTGCATGGGTTCAAATCTGTTTTATATCACTTCTCGCTATGTGATCCTGGACAAATGACTTACCTAAATTTCAGTCTTCATGTGTGTGAAGAAACAGGCTTCTAATAGAATGTCTGATGTAGAAAAGAAAGGAATAGGTAAAAGCTAATCACTACTAGTACAGAGTTTGGTATGTGTAGGTATGTAATTTATGATTTGTGAATGACTAAATGAATAAACTATAAAATGCCAGAGTGATATGTTCAAAAATGTACTGGCTTATACGGTATATTCTATTTAACACTTTAATTCCATGCAGTGATTTGCAATAAAATGTATTTATTCACCCACAAAATTACAATAAAATAAATTAGGACTTTTTTTCTTTTAGTCTCAATTCATAAATTAAACAAGAAATTCCATCCTAGTACTATATGTTTACATAATGTTTTATTATCTCAAATTATGATATATACTTTTATTCTTTATTTTATTCATTCAGATTGTAGTCACTAAATTCAGCCTTTAGTACATTCAAATTATTTACAAATACCAAATACTCAAATATTACAAAAGGTAAAATGCTGTAGCTTTGAAAACACTCCTAAAATAGTTTCTAAAATACTTCACAAGGAAAAGCAAAAAGCTTATCAGGTCATGTATATTGAGATACGAAATATTCATGTGGCGTGTAAGTCTTCGGATGTTTCTGAAAAAGCCAATAAAACTTTATTTACTTACATTATGCCTATGTATGTGTGATTCCAAAGAATACTAACTTTTTTGTTGTTGGTTGGTTGGTTGTTTTTGAGATGGAGTCTCACTCTGGCACCCAGGCTGGAGTGCAGTAGGGCGATCTTGGCTCACTGCAACCTCTGCCTCCCGGGTTCAAGCAATTCTCCTGTCTCAGCCTCTTTAGTAGCTGGAACTACATGTAATACTAACTTTAATCTAGAAATGGATCTTTATAAAAGCTTATGTGAGAATTTATTTGTTACATATTTTCTGGGCTTTTTAAGACATAATTTCCTGTCCTTTTATTGGTTTCCTTTTTGCATTCAGCAAAACAAATGATAGCTACTTTCCAATAAATACCAAGTTTCACTTGTGTCTTAATTCTATCATACCAGTATTACCTGACTCAACCCAGTCAGACTTATTTAAACAGATATGGGCTCTAAAAATGACAAACCTCCTGTTAATCTCCTCTACATATTTACCTTTACTAAATATACACTTTCAATAACCCTTGATTAAAATTAAAAAGTGATCATTTTACATTTTAAAATACTGTTTTCACAATATTGATTCTACCCAACCATGAGCATGGGGTGTGTTTCCATTTCTTTGTGTCATCTATGATTACTTTCAGAAGTGTTTTGTAGTTTTCTTTTAGGATTCTATCACCTTATTGGTTAAGTGTATTTCTAAGTATTTTATTTATTTTGCAGCTGTTGTAAAAGAAGTTGAGTTCTTGATTTGATTCTCAGCTTGGTGGCGGCTGTTGTATAGCAGGGCTGCTGATTTGTGTACACTAATTTTGTATCCTGAAACTTTGCTGAAGCTATTTACCAGTTCAGGGAGCTTTTTGGATGAGGATTTAGGGTTTTCTAGGTATTACAATCATGTCATAATCAAAGAGGGGCAGTTTTTCTTCCTCATTATCAATTTGGATGTCTTTTATTTCTTTCTCTTGTCTAATTGCTCTGGGCAAGAATAGAGTTGTGAAAGTGGGTATCTTTGTCTTGTTCCAGTGCTCAGGTGGTGAATGCTTTCAAAATTTTCCCCTTTGGTATAATATTGACTGTGGGTTTGTTATAGATGGCTTTTATTATCTTGAGGTATGTCTCTTCTATACCGATTTTACTGAGGGCTTCAATCATAATTAGATGTTGGTTGACCATACTGCCAAAAGCAGTCTACAAATTCAGTGCAATTATCATCAGAATACCACCATAATTCTTCACAGAACTAGAAAAAACAATCCTAAAATTTATATGGAATTAAAAAAAAAAAAAAAAGAGCCCACATAGCCAAAGCAAAACTAAGCAAAAAGAACAAATCTGGAGCCATTACATCACTGGACTTCTAACTATACTATAAAGCCATAGGCACCAAAACAGCATGGTACTGATATGTAAATAGACATGCAGACCAATTGAACAGAATAGAGAATTCTAAAACAAAGTCAAATACTAACAGTCAACTGATCTTCAACAAAGCAAACAAAAATGTAAAGTGGGTAAGCACATCCTATTCAGCAAATGGTGCTGGGATGATTCACAAGCCACATATAGAAGAAGGAAACTGGATCTTCATCTCTCACACTATAAAAAAAATCAACTCAAAATAATCAAAAACTTAAATTTAAGACTAGAAGCCATCAAAATTCTAGAGGATAACATTGGAAAAACCCTTCTAGACATTGACTTAGGGAAAGACTTCATGACCATGAACCCAAAAGCAAATGCAACAAAATCATAGATAAATAGATGGGACTTAATTAAACTGAAAAGCTTCTGCACAGCAAAAGAAATAATCAGCAGAGTAAATAGGCAACCCACAGAGTGGGAGAAAATGTTTGTAATCTATACATCTGACAAAAGACTGATATCCAGCATCTACAAACAACTCAAACAAATCAGCAAGAAAAAACAAACAATCCCATCAAAAAGTGGGCTAAGGACATGAATAGACAATTCTCAAAAGAAGATATACAAATGACCAACAAACATTTACAAAATGCTTAACATCACTAATGATCAGGGAAATGCAAATCAAAACCACAATGCGATACCACCTCACTCCTGCAAGAATGGCCATAAATCAAAAAATCAAAAAATAATAGATGCTGGTGTGGATGTGGTAAAAAGGGAACACTTTTACACTGTTGGTGGGAATGTAAACTAGTGTAACCACTATGGAAAACAGTGTGGAGATTTCTTAAATAATTAAAAGTGGATCTACCATTTGATCCAGCAATCCCACTCCTGACCCAGTGGAAAAGAAGTTATTATATGGAAAAGATAACCACATACTCATGTTTATACCAGCAGAATTCACAATTGCAAAAATATGGTACCAGCCTAAATGCCCATCAAGCAATGAGTGGATAAAGAAAATTATATATATATAATTACATATAATATATTATATATTTATAATTATATATAATATAAAATATAATATACATATTATAATTTATATATTATATTTTATATTATGTATAATATAAAATATATAAATTGTGTATATATATAATTTTCTTTATCCACTCATTGCTTGATGGGCATTTATATATATATAATTATATATGTGTGTGTGTATATATACACACACACACACACACCACGGAATACTATTCAGCCATAAGAAGAAACAAAATAATGGCATTTACAGCAACCTGGATGGAATTGGAGACCATTATTCTAAGTGAAGTAATTCAGAAATGGAAAATCAAACATCGCATGTTTTCACTCATAGTGGGAACTAAGCTATAAGGATGCAAAGGCATAAGAATGATACAGTGGACTTTTGGGACTCACGGGAAAGGGTTGGCTACACACTGGGTACAGTGTAAACTGCTCAGGTGGTGGGTGCACCAGAATCTCAGAAATCACCACAAAAGAATTTATTTATGTAACCAAACTACCTGTTTCCAAAACAACTATTGAAATTTAAAAAAAAATACTATGTTTTACAAATTTTCTTTGTTAAGCACATATCTCAAAGAAGAAATGAGTGTGAAAGGTCATGGGCATATTATCTTCAGTTACTTCTTATAAGTCACCTTAATTTGAAGGAAACCTAGAGAAATTCATTTTTGGAATACCATCATTTTGTTCAGTGATTTGAACCTGTCCTGGCAGCCCTTTTGAGATTTCCCACAGTTAATTTTAATATGCCAATAATGTGTTTAGGTTACTGCCATGTGACCTGTGAAATGATACCAGCCAAAAGGTTTGTGTTAGTTCAGAGAGCCTGAGAGTAAAGTTTTGTACAAAGCAACCATTAATATACAACCTTAGAGTTCTTCATTTAGAAAATGTGAAGAACAAATATTTCTTTTTGTATTCCTTCAAGGAATAGCACACTACTCATACAACACTTGTTAAGTCCTCACTATGTGCTAAGCATTGTGCTAAATGCTTAAAGTTTCATGTTATTAAATTGTTTTGCTTACTTAAAAGAATTATATGGCTGGGCGTGGTGGCTCATACCTGTCATCCCAGCACTTTGGGAGACCAAGGAGGGCAGATCACAGAGTCAGGAGATCAAGAGAATCCCGGCTAACACAGGGAAACCCATCTCTACTAAAACTATAAAAAGTTAGCTGGGCATGGGGGCGTGTGCCTGTAGTCCCAGCTACTTGGGAGACTGAGGCAGGACAATCACTTGAACCTGGGTGACAGAAGTTGCAGTGAGCCGAGATCGTGCCACTGCACTTCAGACTGGGTGACAGAGCGAGACTCAGTCTCAAAAAAACAAAACAAAACAAAAAAGAAAAAGAAAAAGAAAAAGAAAAAGAAAAAAATTATACAATGCATGTAATAGAAAAAAAATGAGATAATTTCCCTGTTACCATCTTCAACACAATGTCTCAAATCTGAGAGGACACCATTATTTTATTATCTTATTTTTGTAGTTTTTTATATTGTTTTCAAACTTACAAAGAAGATCCAAAAACAATACAAGGAAATTCCAGGTATCCTTCACTCAGATTCATCAATTCTAACTCTTTGTAACATCGATATTTTATTATTCTCTCTCTATATATTAATACATATAAAACATTGTTTTTTAACTGTTTGATATTAATTTCAGGATATTGTATCCTTTTACATCTCAATATACTACTTTACATGTATTTCTTATCAGCAACATATTCTCATATATAAGTACAATACAATTATCAAAATCTAGAAATTTAACATCGATGCAGTATTATCAAATTCACAGTGCACATTCTCAAAGTATCTACCCACAAATTACTTATTTCTTACAATGGGGAGTGATTTCACAGTTGAAAACCTTAATTTGTACCACCCTAAATAAGTGATTAAAGTTACCATCAATAATACTGCAACAAATTGTGCACAAATTTGACATTACTTCCTAAAATGATGACATAGTATTTCTGGGGAAGTTCTGCTCAAAATGGTACCCGAATCTAAATATGAGGACACATCAAATAAACCATAATTAGGAGTCATTCTGCTTAATAGCTTGCTGTATTCCTCAAACATAAAGGGGTTAAGAAGACAAAAGATAGTGACAAATTGTTCCACATAAAATACTTCTTTTTAATATTTTAAGTGGTAATTCTTTTAAGTACAAATATGATATTCAGTTTTCTCTTCATTTATCAGTATATTATCGATGTTTTCATCCCTTATTTTGTTTTGACAAACTTTGCTTCTTTCATTTACTATCTTTGTTAGTGTACAAATAATACTTTACATGCTTGTCTTGATTTATGTAAATGTTAAAGATTACACTGATTGTCAAATATAAAAGAGGGAGATATTCAAAATATTACTTCTTTCTGTTAGTACTATATTTTTATTATTATTTTACTTTTTAATTACAGGTTACAATATTTACATTCTGTGCTTTAGCTATAATTAAGTTCATTGGGATTTTTCTATATGTTACATTTGAAAATTAAAAATTGATAAGTAGCATTTACTTTATTAGAATTATAAAAATATTATTAATTGTAAAGGCTAATTAGATTAATTGGATCAACTACCATCTGCCTTTTTTTCTGGGAATACCTCCAAACTTTTGTATTTTCTTATTTTTTTGTACTTCATGATTTTTTACATTTATTTGCTTAGTTCTTTTTACGTATTTTCTACGACTTCAACGTGACCTTTTACAAATGGAAGTTATAAATCTGCCAGCTGAAACCAGAATCCCTCTCTATATATTATGCTATTTAATTTTTAGATTTTTTTTTTTTTTTTTTTAGAATCTCAGTAATTCATCTACAAAGGAACAAAAACTTAGGCTGTGATATTATTTAAAACATGGTTTCTATTTTGCCTTTATAACTCTAATACCTTTATTAAATGTACCCTGCCTCATAATGTAATACAAAAAGGAAAATGAGAAGGTAATTTAAAATTTATTCATTCATTTGATATATTTTTTACAAAAAATAATGATTCAAGTAAAATCCCTATATGGTATCTAAAATGCTAAGGAGTATGTTGCTGACATTGGGTCTAATGTTCTTCATACAGTCTACAAATTTGGTCAACCTCTTTTTTTTTTTTTTTTTTTTGAGACGGAGTCTCGCTCTGTCGCCCAGGCTGGAGTGCAGTGGCCGGATCTCAGCTCACTGCAAGCTCCGCCTCCCGGGTTCACGCCATTCTCCTGCCTCAGCCTCCCCAGTAGCTGGGACTACAGGCGCCCGCCACCTCGCCCGGCTAGTTTTTTGTATTTTTTTTAGTAGAGACGGGGTTTCACCGGGTTAGCCAGGATGGTCTTGATCTCCTGACCTCGTGATCCACCCGTCTCGGCCTCCCAAAGTGCTGGGATTACAGGCTTGAGCCACTGCGCCTGGCCTTTGGTCAACTTCTTATTTTTCAGCTGTTGCAGACACTAACTCTATCTCTGTTTCCCCCTCAACTTGTTCTCATCAATTCCTAAAGTGTTTAAGATTTTCTACTAGAAGAAGAACCAGCAAGTGAGAAAGTTAGAAAAAAATAAAAATGAGAGAGCAATGTAGGGAGGGAGCGAGGGAAGGCAGGGTAAACAGATAGATAATTAGGTAAATGGTTAATAGGCACAGATCTGTATGTCCAGTGGTTCAACACCACTCCATTAAGCTGTTAAACTTTAATATGGACTTAATGTGATAGATGATGGCACCCATCCAAAACTCTAAAAGACTTACTGATGATTTGAATTTTTTTTTATTATAGACATTCTTTAAAAAATTAATGATTGTAATAATACTTCCTTGACAATATTGTTCTAATTTTTTTCAAACTCTAATAGAGATTCACTGGGATAATGATTAAACTAGAACAAGAATTAATATCATGCAGAGATAGATATTTTATACCTTTTGATGGTAACAATTCATGTGTCAGAGAATCATCACATCTTGTTAGATAGAAGCATAAAGTAAATATTGGATGGACGTTTTATTATGCTTGTAAGAATATCCATGGGTACTGAATAGCAGGGAGATGTCCTAGACCAATTATTTACCATTGCCTCTATCTGCTCGGTAATGCTGGAGCACTGACTTTCTGTTAGATTTTGCCAGTAAATGTCTCTCAAAAAATGAAAGCTGAGAAGGAGAGAAGGGACTTTCTCTTTTCCACTTAATGTTCCTCTTAGTGTTGTCCCGACATTAGCAATTAGAGTCAAAACTAGAAGCACCCTATCCTGTCTTTTCAGAGATACCAACAGTTGGATAGCATCCTATCCTCAGAAGTCTGAGCCTCAGACCCATAGGGATTGTTCAAATAGTTTTTTTCTCCATTTCTATAAAATTATTCAAAGAACAGTAATTATTTTTAATGTTTCATATTATATATATTTTTCAAACAGTAATAACTCAGTACATACATTCCCTTAGCAATAGCATGTCTATATTCTTTGAGTAATTTGACTCCAAATTAGTTATTTAACTCAGTATAAAGTTTTAAAGCCAGTTCAAGAGTTCCAGACCAGCCTGGTCAATATCATAAAACCCCCCCTACTAAAAATACAAAAAAAAAAAAAAAATTATCCAGGGATGGTGGCGCATATCTGTAATCCCAGCTACAGGGGAGGCTGGGGCAGGAGAATTGTTTGAACCTGGGAGGTGGAGGCTGCAGTGAGCCAAGATCATGCCATTGTACTCCAGCCTGGGCAACAAGAGTGAAAAAAGAAAAAGAAAAAGATTTAAAGCCAATTCTTCAAAGGTAGAACATTGTATGGAGACAAACACTTCAGTAATGAAAACCAAGGTCAAATCTCCAAATTGAATTGCATCTTAAATCTCTCTCATTCTGGGTCATCTTGAAAATTCACGTATTTTGGAAGTACTTCTGTGGAAGATAAATGAACAAATAAGTTAAGAGAATTATGTTTCTGAAATTCTGATTTGGAAACTTCCTGGAACAAAGGAAAACTTATTAAAAACAACATTTCTGGGCTATTTTATCTAATATAATTCTCTACCAACTATACTACAACTAGAATATGTATTTATATATAATTTTGGGTAGATTGCTCTGTAAGGTAGTCATTTTAGAAAGATGTAAGCTTTGTTTGGCAATATTTAAGTTAATCTGTTTGTGATATATTGTACGCTGTTTTTCTTTCTGTGAATACATTGTTAAATAAAATCTTAAGTGAAAAAAATCACTAGAATCCCTTTAAAAATGGAAAATATGTACTATTACTTGAATCAATAAGCTGGCTCTATTTACCTAATAAAATAAATATTTTCTATGCTTCTTAAAAATTCTACTCATACTGCTGAGTAAATCATATATAAAGACCTGTAACATAATCGATTCTAGAAAAAAATGTGTAAACAACAAGTATTTAAAGCAGTTTTACAAAGTAAAGTTGATTGAATTTTGAAGCACTAGTTTGGTTGTGTAAAGCATAAAAAGCTCCTCTAAAAGCAAGCTAAACTCCTTAAAATTGGAAACATATTTAATCAACTATACTTTATACTATTCCACAAAAAAAATATGATGTGGTTTACGAAAATGCACACAATAGAAAAATATGAAGTTTCTGATGAAGCAAAATAAATAAATCCAGTAAACCAAGAGGTAAAGTTAGCACCTAAGGATTCATGGCTTAAGGTCCTGTATGGTTTGCTAGAGATAAGACACTTATTTTATTGAATTTTCTGATTCTTGAACCTTATTTTCCTTTTAGTGTTATCTGAGCATATCACCTCCATATTCCAATTAATCTGAAAATTATGTTTTATGTTGTCTGAAATATTTACCCTACTTTTACAGAAATTGCTTGCTAGTTGTAAAACACCACTGGCTCCTATGTACTGCACAGTTTATTGGAATATAAAAAACTAAATCAGTAATTGTTTTGGTGTTTTAGAAGAGTTTCTATATTTTAAGCTAGCATGGAGTGATGTTAGACTATGTAAATATTTGATATTAAAATTGTAAGGATATTTTATTTTCTGGCTTGCCTTTTTTCCCTTTGATCACAAATCAACCTAAGAAAAATGTGGGTAAAATTTTGAAGATAAATAAGTTTAAATATTATCCAAAATATATTGAATAGTACCTTCTTCCCATCCCCTCCCTCAATCCAACAAATCAAAATGTCAGCTTCATAACACATTTTTAAAGTTTTAAGAATAAATAATAAAAAGATCACTCTCCCAATGTTATATTGCTCCCTCACTTAATAAAATACTAAATTCTGAAATTTGATTTTTATTTTATATTCAGGATGGAGGAAAAGAAAAGGAGGGTGAATATTTACATACATTATATAGAGGCAGAATTATGTGACTATTCAAGAATCAATTCCTCTTTCCTTTAAAATTTCTACAAACTAAAAATGAATACTAGGGCAGAATATTGAATAGTATACTCTGTTAATGACATTAATACACAATGTAAGAGCTCAATAACAATAAAAGTACAAGGGCTTCCTGTTATAGCTAAAGTGGAGAATGCAGTTTGGATTCTACTCAAAAGAAGATCTTCCTTCAATGTATATGTTCTCCTACCAAATCATCAAACCTAAGTGAATGAAATTATGGAATTATCTCCTTGGAAAATGTTGGGCCTGAAGAGCAGACACTTACCTAGACAACTTATGAAGGATTTCAGCAGCTAACAAAAGTAACAGCAGAAAGCACAGAAAAGGAAAGGATTAGCCTGGTGAGTGCCTCTCAGAGTCCTAGCAGGCTCCAAAGACTTGATGCGTACAACTTCTGGTGGTACTGTAGGACAAGAAACAGAGTCGTGGCTGTTTCTGCTGTTCAGACAAATTATAAATTAGTGTCCATAGGTATGCACGCTACTCATTTAGCGATATGCACACTACATACCGTGGGTATGACTCAGTGGATATCAGTGTCTTGACAATTCCACAATCAGATAAATAATTTCTCTTTTCACAAGAGGAAATAAGGGAGAGTGTGGAAAAGGAATAGAGAATTCCAAACCCGTCATGGCACCCCCCTGAAGAATGGCATCTACTCCCCCTACTCCAAACAATAAAGGTGATAATTGTTCCCCACCCCTACCCACACTTACAACAGCATGATGCTCTAATCAATTAAGTGTTGTTATGGAGAAAATGTTACTTTAAACTCTTTTCAATATTAATATATTATCTTAACCAAAAAAAGAGAGAAAATCCAAATCAGCTCAACTAAAAACGAAAGAGGAGATATTACAACTGAACCACAGAAATACAAAAGATTATTCAAGGTTACTATGAAAACCCTTACACACATAAACTAGAAAACCTAGAGGAGATGGATAAATTCCTGGAAAGATGCCACCTTCCTAGCTTACATCAGGAAGAATTAGATACCCTGAACAGATGAATAACAAGCAGCAAGGCTGAAATGATACAAATTACCAAAAACAAATAAAGAAGGTCAGGAACCAATAAATTCACAGCTGAATTCTGCCAGACATTCAAAGAAGAACTGGTACCAATCCTATTGACAGTAAAACACAAGATAGAGAAACAGGGAATCTTCCCTTAATCGTTCTATGAAGCCAGTATCACCCTAATACCAAAACTAGGAAAGGACATAACCAAAAAAAAAAAAAAAAAAAAAAAGACTACAGATGTAAAAATCCTCAACAAAATACTAGCTAATTAAATCCAACAACATATCAAGAAGATAATCTACCATGATCAACTGGGTTTCAGATCAGGGATGCAGGGATGGTTTAACATAAGCAAGTCAGTAAATGTGATATACCACATAAACAGAATTAAAAACCAAAATCACATGATCATCTCAACAGATGCAAAAAAAGATTTGACAGAATTCCATTGTAATTAAAACTCAGCAAAATCAGCATACAAGGGACATTCCTCAATGTAACAAAAGCCATCTATAACAAACCTACAGCCAACACTATACTGAATGAGGAAAAGTTGAAAGCATTCCCTCTGAGAACCGGAACAAGACAAGGGTGCCTACTTGCACCACTTCTATTCAACATAGTACTAGAAATCCTAGCCAGAGCAATCAGACAAAAGAAAGGAACAAGGGCCATCCAAATTGGTAAAGAGGAAGTCCAACAGTTGCTGTTGGCAGATGATATGATTGTATACCTAGAAAACCCTAAAGAGTCCTCCAAAAAGCTCCTAGAACGGATTAAAGAAATCAGCAAAATTTCTGGATTCAAAATTAATGTACACAAATTATTAGCTCCTCTATACATCAACAGTGACCAAGCTGAGAATCAAATCAAGAACTCAACTCTTTTTACAATAGCTGAAAAAACAAAAACAAAAACAAAACAAAACAAAACAAAAAAAACCTTAGGAATATACCTAACCAAGGAAGTGAAAGACCACTACAAGGAAAACTACAAAACACTGCTGAAAGAAACCGTAGATGACACGAACAAGTGGAAACACATCCAATGCTCAAGGATGGGTAGAATAAATGTTGTGAAAATAACCATACTGCCAAAAGCAATCTACAAATTCAATGCAATTCCCATCAAAATGTCACCATCATTCTTCACAGAACTAGAAAAAACAGTTCTAAAACTTATATGGAACCAAAAAAGAGCCCACATAACCAAAGCAAGACTAAGCAAAAAGAACAGGCCGGGCGCAGTGGCTCACGCCTGTAATCCCAGCACTTTGGGAGGCCAAGGCGGGCAGATCATGAAATCAGGAGATCTAGACCATCCTGGCTAACACGGTGAAACCCTGTCTCCACTAAACAACAACAACAAAAAATTAGCCAGGCGTGGTGGTGGACATCTGTAGTCCCAGCTACTGGGGAGGCTGAGGCAGTAGAATGGTGTGAACCAGGGAGGTGGAACAAATCTGGAGGCATCACATTACTTGATTTCAAACTATACCGTAAGACCACGGTCACCAAAACAGCATGGTACTGGTATAAAAAAGGCACATAGACCAATGGAACAGAATAGAGAACCCAGAAATAAACGCAAATTCTTACAGCCAACTGATCTTCAACAAAGCTAACAAAAACATAAAGTGGGGAAAGGACACCCTATTCAACAAATGTTGCTGGGGTAATTGGCTAGCCACATGTAGAAGAATGAAACTGGATCCTCATCTCTCACCTTATACAGAAATCAACTCAAGATGGCTCAAGGACTTAAATCTAAGACCTGTAACTGTAAAAATTCTAGAAGATAACATCAGAAAAACATTTTAGACATTGACTTACGCATGAATTTCATGACCAAGAACCCAAAAGCAAATGCAATAAAAACAAAGATAAATAGCTAGGCAATTTGAAAGAAAACACTTTAAAAAAAAAAAAAAAACTTTATCTTTACTTATTTAAAATAAAACTTTACATTTTTAAAAATGTCATTCAATTTTAAAATTGTATTCAAATACTAAATAGAAACTCTAAAGTATTATATTTTAATAAACATGCTTATTTTAGCAAGCATATTCGAAATCAGAATGTAAACTTTTTAAACTGATGTTGACAAAAGCATCTTATCTTGAACTTCATTTTGTAATTAGCTGTGCAGTTTGAAATGTTATGTGCAGACTGCTATCATGTCACAATAAAAGCATAAGCATCATAGGACCTGGCTTCTTTTCTTTGTGCTGTAAAACTCTAGCGAGGCAATGTAAAGTAAAGCATAAAAAATTTGGGCTTAAGTTTTATTATTATTTTCACATAGTTTTGTTTTAATTAAAAAAAAAAAAAAGATGCAGATTTCTTTGACATCGTTCCAGTTCTGACCCTTAGATTGGCATGTGATCATTATTATACAGTGTTTCAAGGCTTAATTTTTTCAAATATATAAAGAAGTATAATATAAAAATAAAACTGTCCTCTCTCTAGACCTCCATTCCCAAAATATATAGACTTATTTATACCAACACTTTTATCCCTAGTATTACAATAGAGGTATTAAGCTTAAACATGTGTGTTTTTTTTTGTTTTACTTACTAATAAAATGTGTATTTTTCCTTATCTATCATATGAATGGATCATGTTGCATTCAAACATCCTTTTATTTGTGGATATCTTAGTTATTTCTAATTGTTTGGTAGTATAAATTAAGCAGAAATGAATATTCTTATCAAATCGTTTTCACAAGATTTTCAAAAATTGTTTTTCATGAAAATGTATAATCCAGCTATTGATATACAGAATTGCTCGGTTGGCCATATTCTTCCCATAACTAGACAAGGTGAGATTTTTCAAAGCTGTTCAAGTCTTATTAGAAGAAGTGACATCTCACTGTAGTTTGTTCTCTATTTTTTTACTGTTGAAATGTTTAATCATACCTAAAAGTAATCAAATAATAAAATGAAATTTTATAGATCTAGCACCTAAATTCAAGTTATTTTTCCATATTATTTTTATTTTTAAAATTTATTTTAAAACTAATTTGAAAATTAGTGCAAATTTATAGAACTTCATCTACAAATATTTCAATATAACATTATAATAATCAGGATTTGATCTCAGTTCAATTCCAAGAGAAAATGAACAATAACACCATTTTTAAATCATTTCAACTTATTTTAAATTTGTAAGGTATATGTGTTGGTTTGTTAAATGGGTATATTGTGTAATGCTGAGCTTTGCAGTACAATTGACACCATTACTCTGGTAGTGAGTGTAGTACCCAATAGTTAATTTTTCATCACTTGCCTCCCTCCTTTCCTCCTTTCCTCCTTTTCTAGCACTCTCCAGTGTCTAGTGTTGTCATCTTCATGTCCACTTTTACCAATATTTAGCCCTAACTTATAAATGAGAACATGCAGTATTTGGTTTTCTTTTCCTGCATTAATGTGCTTACTATAATATCTTCCAGATGCATCCATGTTACTGCAAAGGATATGCTTTGGTTCTTTTCTATTGCTGCATAGTAATCCATTGTGTATATGGACCACATTTTCTTCATTCAATCCACTCTTGATGGGCACCTAGGTTGATTCCATGTCTTTGCTATTGAAAACAGTGCAGCAATGAACATACACACACATGTGTCTTTGTGGTAGAATGATCTATATTCTTCTGGGTATATACCCAGTAGTGGGAGTGCTGAGTCAAGTGGTAGTTCTGCTTTTAGCTCTTTGAGGAATCACCATACTGCTTTCCAGAGTGGCTGAACTAATTTACATTCCAGTCAACATTGTGTAAGTGTTCCCCTTTCTCTGCAGCCTCACCAGCATCTGTTGTTTTCTGACTTTTTAATAGTAGTCATTCTAACTGGTATAAGATAGTATCTCATTGTAGTATTGATTTGCATTTCTCTGATGATTCGTGATGTGAAGCATTTTTTTCTATGTTTGTTGGTCACTTCTATGTCTTCTTTTGAGAAGTGTTTGCTCATTTCTTTTACCTGCTTTTTAATGGGGTTGTTTATTTCTTGTTGAATTGTTTAAGTTACTTATACATTCTGGATATTAGACCTTTGTTGTATGCATAATTTGTGAATATTTCCTCCCATTTTGTAGGTTGTCTGTTTACCCTGTTGATAATTTATTTTGCTATGCAGAAGCTCTTATTTGAATTAGGCTCCACTTGTCAAATTTGGTTTTGTTACAATTGCTTTTGAGAGTTTGGTCATAAATTATTTTCCATGGCTGATGTCCAGAATGGTATTTCCTAGGTTTTCTTCTAGGATTCTTGTAGTTTGTGGTCTTACATTTAACGCTTTAGTTCATCTTACGTTAATTTTTGTATATGATGAAAGAGGGGTTCAGTTTCATTCTTCTACGTATGGCTAGCCAGCTATCCCAGCACCATTTATTGAATAGGGAATCTTCCCCCATTGCCTATTTTTTGTAGACTTTGTCAAAGGTCAGAGGTCTGTAAGTGTGTTATTTTGAGGTCCCTATTCTATTTCATTGGTCTATGTGTTTATTTTTTACTGGTACCATGCTCTTTTGGTTACTGTAAACTTATAGTATAGTTTGAAGTCAAGTAATGTGATGCCTTTGGTTTTGTTCTTATTGCTTAGGACTGCTTTTACTGTTTGGGCTCTTTTTTGGTTCCATATGAATTTTAGAATAGCTTTTACTAATTCTGTGAGAAATGACAGAGTTTGGTAGGAATACTGTTGAATTTCTATATTGTTTTGAGCACTATGGCAATTTTAATGATACAGATTTTTCCAATCCATGAGCATGAAACATTTTTCAATTTGTTTGTGTCAACTCTGATTTCTTTCAGAAGTGATTGTATTTCTTCTTGTAGAGATCTTTACCTCTTCGGTTATATGTATTCCTAGATTTTTTTTATGCCTGTTGTAAATGGCATTGTGTTCTTTAATTGGCACTCATTTTGAACATTGCTGGTCTATAGAAATGCTATTGATTTTTGTACCTTGATTTTTGTATCCTGAAACTTTACTGAGGTTATTTTTAATATCAAATCTGTATTGAAAATATCTATTTTTTTCCAAAATAGTATTTTATAACTGTATAATTCTAATAAGGGTCCAATGAAAATTCATGTAACATATTCACATGTGTGTCTTCTTTGTCTTTTTTGATGGAGGAAAATCTTCTTAGCTTTTACATTTTTAAAATAACATTAACTCTTTGAAAAGTCCTAGCCAGTTTTTCTATAAAATGCCTCACACAGTGAATTTATCTAAGTGTTCCTTTGTGGTGTCATTCCATGTTCCTTTAAAACTTTATTCTTGTAAACTAAAAGTTAAGCCTCAAGGCTTTATTGGATTCAGGTTAAACATTTTTTTTGCATAAATATTTCATGTGCTATGATCCCTCTTCATTTTGCAACACAATAGGAGAGAAAGGTAATATTGAGTGTCCTTTTATTAGTGCTGTTAGGATTATTCATACTAACATCCAAACCTCTCTAATTTCCAGATACAGTGTTTCACTTTGAATTTATTAAGAGATGTGTGAGGCCTTACTTTGGAACTGAACATATATTGTTTCCTAACAACATGACCTACTCCGTTTAGTATTTATTTGTAATCCTTGCCTGAATCTGTCATTGAAATGCAAATATTCCTTCTGCATTTAATAACAGGCATTTTTCTGTAATGGAGTTTTTCTCCAACAATGAAGATAATTTACAGTTGGTCCTAAAAGGAAGAGAAATTATTGATTTTTTTTGAATTACCAAGTTTCAGGGGAAAAATAATGTAATAATTATCTCTACTGGACATTTTGTTACTTTCATTTGTTCATATATGTTAGTTGATTGTATTATTGCTCACCAAAATGGATATCTCTCCCTGCTGGAGGATTATATATGTTCTCCCTGTGGAACCCAAAGAGAGCTATATTATTAGTTTTGGTCAATGAAATATGAGCTAGTGGCATATTTTTTCTTAGCTGAAGGAATTATTATAGAATGCTCTGGATCGAGGCCACTCTATCAGATACACCCAAGAATTAAGACAATGTAAGACAACTGATTTACAGTGGATATCTTGGGTAATCTGGCCTATCATGAGTAATACAACATGGACTCACAGATTTCAATTGTTTTAGCTTCACTTTTAATTTCATTCAGTATATATTTACTTATTGATCATATTTAATAAATTATGAACAAATGTGTTTAAAAATACATTTTACTAGAGGTAGGACAAAGGAAAAGAAACCAGAAACAGAAACTTGGGCAGAAGGAATGGAAAATAGTGTATGAAATGCTACTGAGAGACTGAGGAAAAGTAAAACTGAAAACTAACCATAGAATTTGTGTGATGGAAGTATGAAAGCCTTTAAAAGGCCAACTACTACTACCAACTGCTACTTTGTTGTAGTGAAGTATTCAGTGCATAGATTTAGGAGAGTGGAAGTGAAGACAGTTTTTACAAACCATCCTGGTGTGACCGTTTGGTTTCGTGAAGTTGAAAATATTTACGATGGCTAGAGTAAGCCCTGTGAAAGGAGAGTTGTTTTTGTTTTTGTTGTTGTTTGTTTGTTTTTTAATTTTGAAAGTTAGACAATGTTGCTGGCATATTAGTGAGTACATCTGCCAAGTATATACAATTTTCTTTAAGTTTTGATTTGATTTTCTTACCCCGATAGATGAAAAAAGAGCATGTTTCAAGTTTATTTGTAAAGTACAATTACTGTGATTTTTCCATCCCCCTGGTCTCCTGACTATGTCCCAATTGTTGTACAGCTTCAGTTAAATCCTCATAAATCATATGGCCCATCAAGGTCATTTCCACTTCGCTCTATCATTGTTTTCCTCACTTCTCCTCCTCTTTCTTTTTAAATTTACTTTCTTACCATTTCTCTCCCTTATAAAGACAGATATGCACCTTTCATTTTATGTTATTTGTTCTATAAGAAAAGAAAAATGGTGGAATTCTGAATAGATTCTTATTCTGTTTGTTAGAAATCCAAGTCCTAACTCACTAGTTTGAAGTATAGCCAGATAATTAGGCTGACATTGATAAAATTACCTCACTGTTTGCTTTCAGTAAAGACTCCTAGTTCCTCTACTCTACGTACGAAGCACTCAACATGTTGTTAGTCACTGTACTTAACTGTTGTGTGGCTAGATTTTCAGTGAGAGTATGGGGTATGAGGCACATTTCAAGTAAAAAGGATTAAATGTAACATATTGATGTGTGTGTGTATGTGTGTGTGCTTGTGTAATGCTATATATATAGTGTATACACCTGTGAGCTATGTAACCATTGGCAAGTCACTTTACTTTTTTCAGCCTCCCCTTCCTGATTTGTAAAATTATGATAGTTTCAGCCCTTCCTATCTCACGCAGTATGTTTGGCATATACATATGGATATGTGTGTGTGTGTGTGTGTGTGTGTGTGTGTGTGTTCCTATATAGCATTACACAAGCACACACATCTATCTATATCTATATCTATGTCTATATCTATATTGATATCCATGACAAACATAGTGCATGAGATAAGAAGGGCTGACACTAACCTAATTTTACAAATTAGGAATGTGAGGCTTACAAAAGTAAAGTGATTTCCCAATGGTTACATAGCTCACAAGTGTTGAGTTGAGTTGCAGACTAAGAACTTTTAAAAACTTTTAGGGTTTCAAGGCCTTTATCTTCTGAAATGAACCCCCAAAACACCATGTCTTTTTTTTTTTCCTGCCATAAAAAGCTACTTATTGTCAACAAAGCATATTCAAAATCTTGAATATACTTATTTGTTTCTGATAAGAGCTGAAGGGTTAAATTAGTTAATGTGCGAGAGTCAGCAATTGAGAAAAATTAAATTAATACACCAATCCCTGCTATTTTGTGGACATTTTGAAGTCTGCATTTTTGAACTAACAGTTTATCATTCAGGGAAAACAAAACACATTTTTAATTAAATTGCTTGGAAAGTCACAGATTTTTGTTGCCACAATTTCATCACCCCTCATATAAGTTATTTTTAACCTTTTATGTTTCTGTCAGTCTTTGGAATCTTCAGTCTTTTTATAAAATAAGTATCAGAGGGCTATGAAGAGACAATTTCAACAGAGTGGATTGGGGAAAGGTGCTGGAGGATAATAGATTTCCATGGCAGTAGAAAGAATAATATTTGGAATTTGTTGTTTGTTTCTCAGCCAGAGTTAGCTACTGTAAGTTAAATCCATTCATGTTTCTTTGCTACAGATAAACTTTCATTTTCCTATTCCATGTAAGATAAACTGCTCACAATTCTTTTCAACTAATAGTGTACTACATTGTAGCTTATGAGACTAATTTAGTATTGCAGGACAAAAATTTTTAAACGGGAAATCTAAGTGTCCTCCTTAAGAAACCTGTTTTTACCAATAATTTACAACACATTAACTGATCAAGCTATATTATTTATTTATTTTTATTCACCAATACTCTTTATCAGCTTTACTGAATATAAAAAAAAGTACAATTTGAATAACTTAGTTGTTAACTTAATCAATAATTTTACTTAAACATCTACTTTGCCTAGGTTACTCAATTAAGCACTGATGATTACAATAGACGAATACAAATGGAAGCATATTAAACTATCTGTGAATGGGTGATAAGTACTACTAATTCAGAAATATTAATTAATATTTTATTATAACTTACTTATTTAGGTATTTATGTTTGTTTCCCTCCTTTCACTAGGCTATATGTACCTGTGGGTAAGAACTGTGTCTAGCTAGCATCATTATTTTCCAGTATTTAATACAATTCTTGACAAGTACCAAACATTGTTGGAAGCTTGCCTGAGTTGATTAAAACTACTTTACATATGTATTAAAAATCACTTTAAATAACATATCCTCAAATAACAGGGGATTTGACATTCAAGTACAGTTGTACATTTCCTATTTTTTGCCCTGTTCAATGTAAAAATATACATACAAACATATAGCTATATATAACATATAAATATCCATTAATTAAAAAATGCATATACATTTTTGAAGACTTTTGCTCTTCTAAACCCAAAATCTATACTTGAGAGAAGAAATATATTAATTGTCCTTGCAAAAATCAATATTTACTCAAGTAATCTGTAGATATTTAAATGCAGGTTCTGAGAATTATAGATGTTGATATTCCTTCCTGGTATATCTGAAAATGAAGAGAAAATAGAAATAAAATTTTGCTACCATATTTTAATTTTAATGATAGTTATCAATGCTATTGTTTTTATAGATATTTTAAGAAAAATTATGAATATGCATCTATTGCTCATCTTTACTAAAAAGACATAAACAGATAAATAGGTATAATTAACAACAAAAATAATATGTACTGATTACATACTGAACATTCTTAAAAATATCTTTCTACTGTAACTATTCAAAACATCACCTAGAAATGAATCACCCCTGTACACAGTTTAAACCTCCACAAATTTTGATTGATTCTAATTATTTCATATCATGCCTCTATAACATTGTAAAATATGTCATCAACAATAAAGGATGAATCAATCTCAAAGGTTATCTATTTAGCATCCCACAAAGGAATTCCCTTTGTCATACTTCTGCTATATGTTTATATGTCTCAAATATTTAAACTTGTTACTACAAAAAAATCAGCTAATTTTCATGTTTAAACTCTTCTAATTTTTAGTGGTTTCTCAAATTATGCTATAATGTTCCTCATATAACAGTTACTAGTTCTGTCCTTTAACACAAAGATATTAAGTCAAAACTTATTTCTCCAATTTTAAGATTACCCATTAATCTCCTGGTTTTCAAGCTAAAATCTCTTGTTCCTCCAATTTTTCTTCTTATGATAAGTCTCATTTTTATCTTGTTCTACTCTCACTTATTAATAAGTCATAATGATTAATTAATATTTCTAAGAAGAAAAAACTCATCACTGTTTAATGCTTAAAATGAGCAAAAATTAACTGCAGTAATTAGACTATGATTTCCAAAATTGTGCTTTTTTGTAGAATTTTTGAGCTTTATAACAGCTAAATGAATTGTTATTGCAAGAAGCCCTTAGATAAGACATAAACCATAGTTCAGAAACAGAGAAAGGACAGGTAATTTTATGATTGTTAGCAAAATAAAAATGTGATAGGAACCATTCGAGAATTTCTCTTTGAGCTGAGTTACTAGAAGGGATTTACATCTTCACAAATGAGACTGTGGCATGCAGGATGAGTGAGGTAAGTCAATGATCAGGTAATGCATATTTTTGTTTGTTTCTTTGTTTAAGTGAGTAGAAATAAAGAGCAATTTAAATAAATACTCTAATGGTCATAAAAGGATTACATTATCGATAAAACACAAAGTACCTACTAATAATCAATAAAAGAAGATAAAATAAAGTGTAGTTTACAAGAGGAAAAGTAAGAGGTTGAAATGCTTTTAAAGACAAAATACATCAGTGAAAGATGAGATGGAGGGTTGTTGATGACATTTTAAAATGCACATGACATAAAAAAATCAATAAATACTCTAATTTTTTTAAAAAAGTTGTCACTACTTAGAATGTCTGCCAACTGAAACTGTCTGTAAATCTTCTAACTACCCTTTTTTCCTGTGCTGTAAGAGGACCTGAGTGTCTGGTCTGGCCTAGTTTGCATTGTTTATTGAGGTGGGCAAGGGGAATTAGGATAATGTAGATAAAATTGAAACTCAGGAAATAGAGAGCAATGAATGTTGAGCTGAAGAGTGTTAGATGGGCAAAGAGCATAGAGGATGGCCCTTAGAGAAGGAAAACTGGTGTCCTTAAGACCAGGGCAAAAATTCAGTGACTCTCCAGTGTAAGAAACAAGACCCCAGTCAAATAATGGGTGTCAGAATACTAAAGAGGGTTTAAAAACCAGAGAGAGGGTAGAAGGCAAATAGGTAAGTAAACTAGGTAGATTCTGTGTCAGAGCCTGTTAGCCAATACTGGCTAAAGTGTAAAAGAACCAGGGGCATAGTGGACATTATCACCGCCCTACCTCTCCAGAAATAGCCATTAAGAATGGCCAATCAGGCCAGGTGCAATCGTTTACACCTCTGATCCCAACACTTTGGGAGGCCAAGATGGGAGGGTCGGTTAAAGCCAGGAATTCCAGACCAACCTGCTCAACATAGACAGACATCATCTCTACAAAAATAAAAAGAAACAAATAGGTGTGGTGACATGTGCTTGTAATCCCAGCTACTCAGGAGCTGAGGTGGGAGAATCATTTGAGCCTATTTGGCACTGCAATGAGCCATGATTGTGCCACTGCACTGGCTCTAACCTGGATGATAGAGTGGGACCCTGGAGTCCACTCTTTATCCTTCCATAAAGGAATTCCCTTGAGAGAAATTCCTCTGTGAGAAAAAATAAAATAAAAATGAATGGCTGATCAGCAGTGTCTGAAGTGAAAGGTTAACTGCTATGACATTTCTCACCAATGATGCTGAGAAGAGATCTGACCCTGGGGTAAGACTGTCGAGGTTATCCATATAAGCTGAGACAGGTTATTCAAACTCTCTGAACCTCACTACCTGCATCTGGAAGTGGAGCTAGTAATAGTATTTACCATATACTATTTTATTAAAAATTAAATGCAATAAGTTATGTAATGTGCTTATAAGATAGTATGGTTCCTAGTAAGTATTCAGCAATTGTTGGCTTTCATACTTATATCAGGTAATTTTACATTAATATAGGTGTCATAATTTCCTTTTCACAAATGCAAAAAATAAAAATAAAAATCCCAGAGAAGTTCATAAACATGGTTAGCCTTACGTTACTAGAGAAACAACCTTTTTCCTCAAATTCTTCTAAAATATTTCATGTCCATTTATTGTATTTCTGAAACATGCCCATTTGTCCTAAATTTTTCTTCCCACACACTCTTTCTCCTTCTGGATCATCTCCTCTGAAATTTTCCTGAGTAGAGGGCTTTTTGTGGGTCATTTAAAGTTAGCCCATATCTCTTCTGGGAACAGAACAGCTGGAGAGGATTTCAGCTGTATCCATATGTGCATTCCAAAGGGTCAGAGAGATCTCTAAGGACTTTATTAGCTCAAAATGCCTGTCTATCAAAGTGGCAGGTCTTCCCAGAATTTTCCTACACCTCATCCATGGCCTCCAATGTCTCCTTGACACACTGTCTATTGGGAACTCATATTATTTAGTCTTGCAAATTTTTAATTAGCTATCTGAGGAGAGGGAGAGATGTGTTGTCAAGATATAAGAGGAAGATAAATTAGAGAAATACTGAGAATAAAAGTATAAGGAATAAATACAGGACATTGTAAATGTCAACTGGATTGAGTCAACAAGTGGGAATACAAATCAGAATGGTGGCAGAAACTATGAAAATTACTTGAAACTGTTTTTATTGGCTTTGTTGTGAAAATGTCTGCTTAGGCAGCTTAGATATTGTTAGAAATAGAAAGACATATTCACTGAGTCATCACAGGTATTCTTAAAGTGAATGCAGTATAAACAAAAGCATGAGTATAAAAGCATGATTTTGGAAATTAGAGAGACATAGACTAAAATACTTGCCTTTTTTAAATATTCTGATTACTTGGACAAGTTAAAGCTTCTGAGTCTGATGTCCAAATCAAAAACAGTTAAGACTAAAATCTCCTCTTTAAGATTGTTGCCAGAAATGAGTAGATATCACTATGTAAAACTGATATAACAATATAATACTGTTTTAATAGTGCTGTATGAGTACTTACTCTGTGTTTAATACTTTATATTACAGTTTTGGGACATAGATGATGTTCATTAGGTAGTTGCTCTTTTTAGTTAAATACTACAACTTTAGCAGGGTAATTTTAGGAAACAAATACAGATTATATACCAGTTTCAACTCTTGCATGTGCAACCCAATTATTTGAATTTCCATTGCTACTGCCTTAATTCAGGCCTTTATCAATCATTATCCAAATGACTGGTTGGCCCAGGTTCTATATCTCTTTAGGATTTTGTTCTTCCCATCCTCACCCCTGGTATGGTGAAGTCTTTAACAATGAAGAAACATTGTGTTAGTCTAAAAGATATTATAATATTAAGAGTAAATCAACATTCGCATGAAAAAAAAATTGTTTTGTTTTACATGTGTTCCTCCTGGAGGAATATCAGGATCTAGGCACAACAGGTTTTTCTGGCCCTGATAAACAGTTGTACAGGATAAACTGGGATTCTGAAGAAATAGAGATAGATATGGAATAAGAGAGAGAGAGATCAGTGAGAAAGTCGACTTCTGGCTTGCCTTCTGAGACTGACTCTGTGTTTCCTGAAAGGCGATTATCATTGGTTATAGACATGACTGCATTTTTTCTGGTAATATACTGGATTTGCACATAGTTGCAGACTTGTATGACATAAAGGCAGGCTGGTATTTGTCAGGTCTCCCTTTTGGGATTGTTAAACTCTGATGCAGTAAGTGATTTTCCTGAATCTAATTACAATTGTTAGAAACTATTATAATAATGATGCATAGGATGAGGTGTAGATTCAGCCTTAGAAAGTATGATCTCTGACTCTTTAGGAAAGAGGAATCTAAAAAAGCAGATATCTTAGCACTAGGACAGATGTAGTTATGTAGATTTTAAAAAAGGACTTTCTAACTAGATTTTAACTAGAAAGCCAGCCAACACTGTACCTTTTAGTTTGTTTATTAGGATGAGCCATAAAGTACATTTTCTGCATGACATATTTGGAGAGGTAGTCCATGATGAGTAATGCTAAGACTACAGACAGTAAAGACATTCCAACGTCTCATTCCTGGGAAAAGAAACAAGTGACATATAGGCAAAGATAGAGCTAATGGAAGAATTCCAGTTAACTCTGGATTGTACCCCATTCACCAAGGGATCATTTGCTATCAGTGTTGAGAAGGAGATAGGATAAGCTAGCCAGACATTCTTTGATGTCATCCGATTGCAAAAGTCCAGAATTTTTACAGGGTGTATTAGCAGATACTTGGCTTTAGAGACTGAAATGAAGTGCTCCAGATACTATAAAACAAGAATGTTATGGAGACATTCAAGTCTTTCTCTTAGACTGTTGTAGACAGCTAAACATCATATTTGACTTCTCTAATGTAAGTTTTTGATGAAGTAGAAAACACCAAGAATGCTCTCTAAATCTAATTTGTTTTTAATTTTGTCGTCAGACTAAAGATAATTTTACTAAGAGCAATAGCAACAAAGGAAGCTAAAAAAAAACTAGTTAAACTTGCGACATGGGGAACTTACAAAAGAAAGAGGGATAATAGGCTGCACACCAGGCAGCTTCCTGTGTTACTGATAAAATCTTAAGTCCATTACTACTTCCATAATTGGGGATATACGAGTACTGCTAAGTGTAGTATGAGGATGTGGAGATATAACGGTAATACAGAAGAAAGAGAAAATAATACCAGTAAAATAAATGTGATCTTCTTTCAAAGTCATGAGATTTCTGCTCTAAACATGAGAGATTATCCTTAATTCATTCATTTATTTGTTCAATGTCAAGAACTGTGAAGACTTTGATATTTTTACCCTACTTACCAACTACCAAGTTAGCCTGGATACTGCCAGGAGATATGAGACTTCTGAGTCAGAGACAAAGAACTTCATCACTCACAGCAACAATGGAAGCCAGAATATAAGCATTTTCTTGTGCCAGCTCCTCAAGCACAATTTTCAAAAGGCCATGTGAAGAGAGCCAGATGACACCTATCTATTTAGTAGGCTGCGTTAAGAGAGGGAAATCTAAGTTTAGGGAACACAGATCTTTTATAAGGAATAGTACAAATATTTGTTCTTTCTTTAGATGGAGACACCATCAATCTTGCCAGACTGTTTACCATGAAACCATCTTAGAAAAGACAATCTGGAAAAAAAAAAAAAAATGAAATCAGTGATTCTGCTCATAAGTCATACAGAAACACAAAAGAACCATGGAGAATTTTTCCCTTTTAATACCCACCTCTTATTTCTACATTATCTTGTATTTTGGCAAATTTTCCTATGAGTACAACACTCTGTTGGCCATTCTAAGCAACAGAAGCAGGGAGAAAATTCAGGCTGCTCAGTTTGTCCCGTATGTATTGTTGATAGAAAGGTTACTATCAACAGGACTTCAAGTAACAGGATGAAGTAAACCTGTGGTATCACTTTCAACCTTATATACCAGGGTTCTAGAACCAACCAACTCAACAACTCCTTTAAAGCACCAGGGTCTACCTGAGATGAAGAATGAATTTCTTCTTATTTATTTATTTATTTATTTACTTATTTATTTTCTGTATTGACCTTTCCTCCTGGCCTGAGGCACTAATCCAAGTGCAGTAGAATATATGTGAGATTGCACAGAAACTATCTTGCTTTGCAAGAACAAAGTGTAGGTAATTTTTTCTTTCATAACAACTTTGGAGAGTGAAGTGAGGCCTGAATATCTTTCAGGGCCAAAATAGTGTTACTGGTCACTTCAGACAAAATCAGGAGCAAATTTCATATTACCATTTCAAATTATATGACTTCCATTATAAGGATAATTGTATACAGATTTCACATAAATAAGTCACTTATCTCTGGAAAAATCCCCAAAGGGTTGCCTTATTTCGGGGAACTCTCCATAGTTATTTGAAAGCTACATGATATACTGATGGAATTTTGTTAAATACTTGAAGATATTTTATGGTAATTCATAAAAGGCAAGTTACCATGTGTTCAGAGGGTAGTCAAGTTAATGCCTGGCTTGTAAGCAGAAGTACAATCTCACAGATCTACATAGTATCCATAGAGGAAAGTATAATTACAAATTTTGTGCCCCACATGGGACTTATATCACAAGGGTCACAAGTTGATAGTGCCTTTGACGTGTCCTTCCAGCTGGCTGGCACATTTTAGAATTCCCAATTCAGTTCAAATATAATGTTTCTTGAGGGTTTACCTGACACATCTTATAGTATTCTTATAGTATCTATACTATAAGAATATAGTATTGATTGTATATCTGTAGTATAAGATACTATAGTACAATAGTGTAAGATACTATAGTACAACTATATAGTATCTTATAATACAACTTATAGTATTTTGTCTGTGCCAACAGCAAGGTGGCATTCATCTACTATATGGAATAACTGAATAATATTTGTGGAAAGTGGAGTGCAAGAAACAACCCAAGGTGCTGACAGTTATTTTGCATGGGGAATGCAGGAACTAGGGCATCCTCTGCTGTTTTCTAGTTGACTTCACAGTGAATTTTAGGAAAGCAGCATTCAAATCATGGTCATATTTCCATGTGGTAGAGGATGAAAGACTCTGCCGTCACTTAAATTGAAAGCACTTTCCACAGTTTGGGAGAGGCATGCCAAGGAGTACTTTTTTTTTTTTTTTTCCATCATGAGCAGCTCTTCAGGGTGAGTCTGAAAGACAGTTATCATTGATCTTCCTTTCTTCACCAAAATTTCTGAACTATGAGATATTTCCTGGGTACTGAGTTTGTTCTTCTCTTTCCTTTGCTACAGAATTGCTGTGTATCGATTCTGGAGCTAAAAATTCACCTTTCCCCAATCACACTCTACTTGAACCCATAATTTTCAACCATAAGGACCAGGGACATAAGAGACAAAAACTACATCCATATGTCTGCTATTTTGGTCGGCGTGGACAACAATACAGGGACTTAGTGAGTAATATATTGAGCAAACGGTCGTTATTGTTATGACACAGAAATATGCCAATCTAAGAAGAGTATGCAGGTGGTTGAATTACAGTAGAATTTAAATCCTTTGACTCTGTTTCAGCCAGTGTATTCCTTGGAGAGCACACCAGCCAGCCCAGCATGGTGATGACATTAGGGGAAAGAAAAGGTATCATGATCAGGAATAAACAGGGTAGAATGCCAACTATTCATAATAGGTCTATGTAATCCACTCTTTTTGTTCTGATGATTACCCAGGAAGTAGCCAAATGAGATAGCCACTTTCTGGGGGTAACCACTGAACTCTATTGCTAGAAGTTGGGGACTGAGAGATTTTGAGGGATATAGACTCAGAATCATTTTGAATTGATTTTTTTAAGAAGGACATTCTAATTCTCAGCAAAACCTGATTTCTACAGATAGCATGGCATAAGGAGAGTCTATTGAAGTCTATCTTGATTATCAAGGTGTTGTAGAGTGGGTTTCATGATAGAAGATATTCCATTGTCAGACTGTAAATATTTCTGGTTCTAAAAACTAAAAATGTAAGACTTTCGTTCCAAAGGCCACAACAATGTAGCCGCAGTGGGCTGATAGAATTTAAACCATAACACTGCAACCTAAAAATAGATCAATTGTGGTGGGATAGCACTGATAGCCTCAAGAAGTGTTATCCCACTAGAGCTTTCCAGGAGTCATCAGAACTCAATGCAATGTAGCCTTCCTTGCCTCAAAAGCAATCAGAAAATGTGTGATTTATTGACAGACCCAGTTAGCAATGGTAGCAATCTGAGTGGTGCAAGGTCAATCTCCAGCTCGATTACTATCTTATGAGTGAATTTAACATGGGCATCTACATGAAGGATCAAGATGTTTCTATAAGGGACAGCAATTTATTTCCACAGTTCAGTGCCCTAGAATCTGCCAATTTGTACAAATGCATAAGCATCTAACATATAAATTCCTAATATAAATTTTGTTGTGAAATTGGTTATAAACTCAGTTATAAAATAAGTAAAAATGCTACATTAAATTGGTCCAATGGAGCAGCCCACAAGGTCCATTTAGCTTCTTTCCCTAGTGTGAACAAGGTCTAAACCTCATCAGCTGGATTTGGGCACTCTCACCTGCCAGGGAACCAGGCAGTATTATGACTTGGGCATCAGTATCCAATAAAACCACTGAAATTTGACTCTATTTCCTGAAATATAATACCACAGTATGCTGACATGGGTCTGAATAATGTTATTTCTCTTTCTCTTAAATAGATCTGAATGATGTTATTTCTCTTAGGAGCCTTGGCCCTATCTCTGATTATCTTTCTCATTGAAATGACTGAAGTTGTGGTGGGGGACAGAGGAGGATCAGGGGATGTACATAAACAAAGCAACCTTTTATCATAAAGTAAGTCTTCACATCAGTTTCTACCAATGTGATGACAGCTTGGGATTCAAGTAAATGAATTTCCAATGTTTTTATTCTCCTCAAAGCTGTGTATCAGGTGATATGTGATGATTGACACCATCTATTTCAGCCTTGGGGGACATTTACCTTTCATCAAGATCTACTAGCAATCAAGGACTACTTATTGAAAAATTTCCATATGTGCCATATAGAGAAAGGTAACTCTGAAATGTAAATCATATTCTTCATTCTAAAGAAATTAACACTATATTTGGGTAAGAAAAACAAAACAAAAAACACAAGTAACAACAACAACAACAACAAATAACAACTGGAAAGAGATTATTGTCAAAAAAATGAAGCAAATAATCTCAAAGATACAATATTATGCTTTGTAGTAAACTGAACATGGTAGTTTCATAATACAACAAAAGCAAGTTTTCTTTATTTAATTACTATATATTAAGACAATAAAGACCATTTTGAACACAGGTAAGAAAAATTTTAATAGTTGACTACAGCAGAACAATGATTCAAGACTTCAGAAACTAACTTTACCTAATTAGTAGGAGAGAGTTTTATTTTAAAATGCATTTCCATACCCAAAATAGCTACTCATTAATATCTTCATGATAAATACCAAAGTAAGCAATGACCTCCACTGCTGTCAATATCAGTGAGTAGAAATACTGATAGTTTTCCTGTCATTTAAGCAAAACAGCAATCTCATCCTCTGTTAATTCTGTGAGTTACACACATAACAAACTTGTACATTGGAGGGCAATTGAACTAAATAACATAAGGTAGACAAAATTACAATGTTTTTCAAAATTAGGCAAAATATTGGCACTTAATTGAAATAATTTCAGAATATTTGAAGAATTAAAGAGACATACAAGTCAGCAAGACACAGAACTACAACAATTGGCTAAAGAAAGCATAAGACAGCTAACATCATAAAGGACAACAATTTTAAGTCAAGGTCCATCAAAGCCAATGAACTCATGCCAAAATTAGGTACATGTATGCAATAAATATATTAAGTCAATTATTTCTGAAAAGTAAAAAATAATCAGTATTAACTAGAATATTAAGAGAAAAAAATTGGAGAAAGCATGGCTCAAGAATGGTAGAATGTAGATAAAATCATAGGATAAAGGATTATTTTGAAAACATGCTTTTTATTATTTTTAATTTATATACAATAGATGTACACATTTTTGGTGTTCATGTAAATATTTTGATATAGTCATACAATGTGTAATGGTCTAATCAGGGTAATTGAGATATCTAGTAAATTAAACATTTATCTTTTCTTTATGCTGGGAACACCTGGATTACTATCTTTCAGCTATTTTGAGATGTAAAAATAATTACTATTTACTATAGTTATAATTATCTAAATTATTACAAATTTATCAAACACTAGGTCTTACTTCTCTCAGTCTGTATATTTGTATCCATTAATAAACGTCTTTTCATTTCTCCCTCCCCATCCTTCCCTGCCTCTAGTAACCACCAATCTACTCTCTATTTTCACAAGACTCAACTTTTTAGCTCTCACATATGAGTTAGAACATGCAATATTTATCTCTCTGTCCCTGACCTATTTCATTTAACATAATGAATTCCAGTTCCAACCATGTTACTGCAAATGACAAGATTTCAATCTTTTTTATGGTTGAATAATATTCCATTGTGTATATATAGATATATTTTATTTTATTTTATTTTATTTTATTCATTTTATTTATTCATTCATCCACTGGTGGACACTTTAGTTGATTCCATAAATCTTGGCTATTGTGAATAGTACTGTAATAAGCAAGAGAATGCAGCCAATCTCTTCAAATATATTGCATTCCTTTGTATTTTTAAAAGAATTAACCGCATGTACATATTAAACAAGCAAGGGATTAGCTTGACAAGGAAAATATATGGACTTACAATGGTATTGATCTTGCAAAGTCTTTGGTGTCATTTGCTATTTTTTACTAAAATGTTATGAAAGAGACATTAGTAGAGTTATTCCAGTAACAAAATGCAAGATGGACTGATATACAGGCAGCCCGAATCAAAGAAGGTGAATGAATAAGACTCATGCAGTAATACACAAGGAAATGAAGCAAAGGCAGTAGAAGGGAAAGAAAGGGCAAATGTCAAGGACACCCCAAGTGAAGAAATTTTTCACTGAACACAACTGACAAAAAGAGGAGATTTAGTGAATGAAAGAGAAGGAAGAATCATAGATACTTTAAAAAATGCTGTATTTGTTAAAATATAAAAATAAAAACACCGTAACTAGAACAAAGAGGAAGGTGTATAATAATTGGTCATTTAACCAACTAAGGTTTTTACTAGTTGCATGTAAGTTGATTAGAGAATGTAGGACTAAATTCTAAATTTGGGACTTCTTCTCATTTTTTACAAAATGTCAAGTGAAGATCACACTAAGGTAAAATGAAAAAAAAACCTTAAGTTCTTGAAATATTTTGGTATCTTGTTATAGCTGAACTACCGTTGTGTTCAAACACCACAAATAACTGATGAGATGTAAACTACACTTTTTATAAATTAAAATTCTTAAGACTAAATTCTTAGGGACTACATACTTAGGAGCTTTCTTAAAAAACAAAAACAAACAAACAAAAAACCCTGAACATAGTAATTACTGTTTTGCTTACTTTCAAAAACACCAAATAGTATCCAAATTCTTAAAGTATGTACTGGAGTATTGCCCAGTCCATTACTGGTATCTACAAACTATGTTGATGATCTATTTTCCTGTTTAAAATTTCAGCCTACAAGATAGGCTGAAAGAAAAGATTACTCTATTTATTTATTTGAACAAATGATGCTATAGGAATAACACGTATTGAAATAAATTTTACAAACAGCCAGACACAGTGACTTATGCCTCTAATCCTAGCATTCTGAGAGGCTAAGGCAGGAGGATCACTTGAATCCAGGAACTGGAGATAGTCCTGATCAACAGGCAAGACCCTGTCTATACAATAAAACATAAATAAATAAATAAATAGCCTGGCATGGTGGCATGGGCCTGTTGTTCCAACTATTAGAGAGGCTGAGGTGGAGGGATTGCTTGAGCCCATGAAGTCCAACGTGCAGAGAGCCCTGTTTGCACCACTGCACTCCAGCTTGGCTAACAGAGAACCTGTCTAAAAAAATTGCAAACAAAAACAAAACAAAACAAAAAAACAAAAACAAGAGAAAAACTAACAGAAGTTTATATGTAATTTAACATGTATATTTTATACTTTCATGTATATATAAAATATTTTATATATACACACTCATGTATTTGTACTCTTATGTATATATAAAATATTTTATAAATACCTGAGTATTTTAAAATATATATACATGAAGTATGTATAAATAAAATATACATACATGAAGTATGTATAAATAAAATATTTTATATATACATGAGTATATATATTTTATATATACATGAGAGTATATATAATGAGAGTATATATATACATGAGAGTATATATAAAATATATAATGAGTAGTTCTCAAAGAGGTGACTCACCTCTTTGGTGAATTTCAGATTATATGGCACCTTCTTCTTCTAAATAAATTCTTAGAGAAGTGGTAAAACAAACAAAAAAAGACTTTAAGTTGTTATGGGCAGCAACTTGGGGTAAGGTGAATCAATGGTAGATAAAGGCTAGTTATCTTGTTAAAATTTGGGAACATAGATTCTTCTCGTACCTTCTCCAGGCTGATAGGGTCCAAAGTTGTCTTCAGTGGTTAACATTTGTGAGTGGGTTTGGGGAGGGCAAAGTAACATTTTTATTTATAAGTCTTTGTCGTGCTTTCAGGCAAGTAGATGGAGGGCAATGAGCTTTCCTGCATCTGCTTCTTCTTTATTATCTTCAGCTCAGTAATCTCTCATATTTTGGAGTGGCATCTTCTCATCTCCCACATAGGAAATTTTAGATAGATTACAATCAATTTGGATTTTACAGTGAAAATCATGCTCCAGTTTTATTTAATTCATTTCTAAGAATGAATTTTGCTACAGTATTATTATCTTCTGCAAGTTAAACACATATTTTTGGTTTTCCAGTTTTTACATTAGAAAAGATCCCGCTAAATGAGGATTCATTTAGTCTTGCTACTCAGTGTGGTTCAGAGACCAGCAGAATTTGCATCACTCAGGACCTTGTTCGAAAAGTTGAATCTCAGGTCCACCTCAAGTTACTGAATCAGAATCTGCTTTTTCAACAAGATCACTGTTTTTTTCCTATGTCCAGTAAAGTTGAAAAAGTACTAAATTTGCCTTACATTAACTGATCCACCCAATTTAGATTTGCAGGTAATGTTCCGCCCTGAAGAGGGGTTGTTTTACCCCAATGGGTCCTTTACCTGCCGGTTGCCATTGAGCCAATAGAAAGAGAGGAGGTTCTGTTAAGCAGAGCAGAAACTTTATTTGTTGTTCAAAGAGTAGGGAAGGTGAGCTTCCCATTCACCTTCTTCCCAGGTGTGTGGAGAAGGGGGATTTTTAAGGTCTCTTAGAGCATGGAGGTGGAGACTAAGGATGGAAATTCCTGGAAAGAGGTGGGACTTTCCAGAGAAAACTAGAATGTGTGCAGTCTTGCGCTTTCTTTTGCACTGGGCACTTACTATATGTGCCTAGCAAAGGGCATTTCTCCCCACTGGGCAGAGATTTTAATATGATAAGGAAATGAGGATTCAGGTATGTCTGAGTAGCACTGCCAAGCTGAGTTTTTATCTCGTGGCTTGTTTGTGGCTACTGGCATCCTGCCTGACTTTTGTTTCTGTAAGCAAGCACAACTGAGACCACAGGTTACTTTCATAGGTTCTGGGACTCTTTAAAAGAATCAAGGTCATGCTACGGTGACAGTAACTTATTGACTCCCAAAGATTCATTATGATTCAAATTTTAAGGATTCATTAGAATGGTACTAAAGAATTTTATTTAATGCTAAGGAAAATGAAATCAATGTTACTGGAAACCACTTATGTATCTGATATTATTATCCATTTCCAAATCTATTAACTCATTTCACACTTAAAATATCTCTAATTGCCACTGCTTCCATGTAACTAGATGTGAAAGCTAACCTGAGGCTAAGATTTGTTCAATAAATACTGCACATCCCTTGTCTGCAAGTCCCTGAGAATAAAGTGCACATGGCTTCTATTGTTACAAAATATGCAATATTTTGTAATTAGACGAAGGCCAGGCAAGTACAGGGTAGTGTTAGAGTTTCTAAGAGGGAAACCTAAATTGTCAGAGGGGGTTAGAAAAAAAAAATATCTATTTGGAAAAAGCATTTTAACTCATTTCTGAAGAACACATTTTTATACAGTTGGCTCTGAAAAAGGCTAGTGTGTCTTGGAGTTTCGCAAGGGGAACTAAGCAGCAGTTGAATCTGGAGCATTTCAGGAATCCTGCAGAACTTCATAGAATAAGGTGCGGATGTTGGACCTTATCCAAAAGTCAAAGGAAGCCACTGGAGGGTTTGAAGCCAGGAAGTGACAGGCCCTGATCCACGTTTGGAAAGGCTCTCACTCAGACCCATGCAAAGCCCTGCGGGCGGGTGGGTTTATTGGGGCCACTCCCCTCGGCTGCCTTTCTCCACCCCAGTCACCGCCTCCTGCTTCTCAGCTTAGCCATCTGAGGGGGGTGGGAACCGTGTAATAGGGGCGGGGGGAAGAAAAACGTTCTTAAAAAAATATTAAAAAGAAAACATCCCACTTGGCAGCGAGTGCGCGGGAAGTTCAGCGAGCGAGTTCCGGGCTTCCCGCCCGCCGGCAGAAGACCGCCGGTGAGCCCCCAGCCTCCGCCTGGCCCTCCGCTCCGCCGTGTCCGTCAGTCAGTCGGTCTGTCAGCTTCCCCTTCCCCCACGCCTCCTTTTTCGGGGCGCCGCGCGGGTCGGGAGGTCGGAGGGGCCCCCTAGGTATTCAGGACGCCCTTGGTCCGCGTCGCTCCCGGCAGCGCTTCGGCGGCGGCGCCTGCAGAACTCGGTACCTGGCAGGTTCGGGTCTCTGCCGCGCGGAACCTAGCTGTCCATACTCCCCGGCCGGCCGGCCGGGGCCTCTGACGCCTCCGCTTGTGGAGTTCTTCCCTGAGCGGCTGTAACTTTAAACCACTCTGAGCGAGGCCTATTTTTATTCAGAAACCAGCGGCCAGGGCGTCTGTGGAGAATGCTCAGATGGAGGGCCAGCCCGCCACTTGAAGTTTTCTCACAAATCTGAGGGAAAAGAATGTCTTGTCCTAATAACCTCTCTTTGCGATTTCACAGCTCTGTTGCCCCTTCGTAGCCAGATCGGTGGCCGTGGGGACCTTTGGATAAGGGTGTTGCCTGAGCTGGGGGAGCTGTGTCTGAACTCCATTGCTTGGTCTTTGTGTGGTGATCCCGAGGCCTCCACACTTGAGCCGGGCCAAAGCTGTGGCCTGCTACCCCTCACAGGGATTGCTCCAAGAGTTCCAGGGGACAGGCTCACAGTGGCAAGGACAAGGAGATGAGTGTAGCAGCCAAGTACCGCATGGCCTCCCTGTATGTGGGTGACTTGCATGCAGATGTCACGGAGGACCTGCTGTTCAGGAAGTTCAGCGCTGCGGGGCCCGTGCTGTCCATTCGCATCTGCAGGGACCAGGTCACCCGCCGCTCTCTGGGCTATGCCTACGTGAACTTCTTGCAGCTGACTGATGCCCAGAAGGCGCTGGACACAATGAACTTTGACATCATAAAAGGCAAATCCATCCGTCTCATGTGGTCTCAGCGTGATGCCTACCTGAGGAGATCTGGAATTGGGAACGTGTTCATCAAGAATCTGGACAAATCTATCGATAACAAAACCCTTTATGAACATTTTTCAGGTTTTGGAAAGATTCTTTCCTCCAAGGTGATGAGTGATGATCAAGGTTCCAAGGGCTATGCATTTGTGCACTTTCAGAACCAGAGTGCTGCAGACAGGGCCATCGAGGAGATGAATGGAAAACTACTCAAGAGCTGCAAGGTATTTGTTGGCAGATTCAAAAACCGAAAAGATCGTGAAGCTGAACTCAGAAGCAAAGCCAGTGAATTCACCAATATTTACATCAAAAACTTTGGAGGCGACATGGATGATGAGAGATTGAAGGACGTTTTCAGCAAATATGGCAAAACTCTGAGTGTTAAGGTGATGACAGATTCCAGAGGGAAATCCAAAGGCTTTGGCTTTGTGAGTTTCGATAGCCATGAGGCTGCCAAGAAAGCTGTTGAAGAAATGAATGGAAGGGACATAAATGGGCAGCTGATTTTTGTAGGCCGGGCGCAAAAGAAAGTAGAGCGACAGGCTGAGTTAAAGCAAATGTTTGAGCAGCTGAAAAGGGAACGAATTCGTGGGTACCAGGGAGTAAAGCTCTATGTTAAGAACCTTGATGACACCATTGATGATGAAAAACTACGAAACGAATTTTCTTCATTTGGATCAATTATTAGAGTTAAGGTAATGCAGCAAGAGGGCCAGAGCAAAGGGTTTGGCTTCATCTGCTTCTCCTCTCTAGAGGATGCTACTAAAGCAATGATTGAGATGAATGGCCGCTTCTTGGGCTCCAAACCTATTAGCATTGCCTTGGCCCAGAGTTATTAGGAAAGATAAACATACCTTCCCAGTTAGCATCTGCAGCAGTTGGGGAAATGATAGTGATCTCTGCCTGAACTGACCTCAGTAAATTTCATACTCCACATGATGGGTGCTTAGTTTAGTGAATTTTATGATGAAACGTTTTTTATACAAAGCCATTTTTTTCTTTTGTGGAAAAATAAATGGAGCTTAGTTCATTTTACAGAGGCACATTTTCTAATTTTAATATTGCATATTTTTCTTATTTTGATGTGTTCATAGCAATAAGTATAGATATATCTTTATTACATTTGAACCAAATGAAATAAGGTAATTATTTGAATTTATTGCATATTTTATTTTAGTAATATTGCTAGCTTTAATTTCTTCTATGAAAATATGCTCAAAATAGTTCTTACACCTAAAGATTCCAAAGTATTTTTACTGACAGAAATTTTCTAATTTTTCATCCAAGTTTTGAGAAATCAGACTTTTAGAAATTTATAGTATAAATTTAAAGATCTAATTTCATTTTGAATAAATGCTTAAAGTACTCAGATATAGTTGAATTTATTTTAAATTTATATCCTGACATGCTTGTTTTTCAGATGGTTTAAATTAAGATGATGGAGGTTTTTAATGTTGCCTAAAAACTGGCTTTATTTGTTTTGTTCTTTCCATTAGTTGACTATAATTCAGGTACTTTCTTGTTAATCTAAATTGTAACTTGCACTGTAAAACCTTAACTTCTACATTCCTTAAGTTATATATCTGTATCAACTCAGGTGATCCAAAGTTGGCCTGGTCTTAAATCTCTTCATACCTATACGGCTTAATATTTTCCCTTACATTTTTACCAGATGCGATTATTATGAAAGTCATGTATACAGATTGTAGAAATTCTGTTTAAAAACTTTTAAAATCTGTTTTATATCGTTTTGTGTAGTGATAGTCTCTTAGGGTTCAGAAAAGTAAGTTCCTCTATTTTTATAAACTCACCTCTCCTTTTATTAGACTATGGCAGCTATGTAACCCATTAAGGTTCACTTTTAGCCTTCATTGATCAGAAAGTCACTGGCCGATTTTCTGATAAAATGAAGTTACATCATTTATTCTGTTTTCTAGCATAATTTTTAGTTTAGAACCATTCCCCTATTTCCCTTTCTCTCCTGTCTTTCATCTATATTCCTCAGCTTTTTAAAATACTTTCTAAAGGATTTTTTTTTTTTTTAATGTTGGCTTTTAGTATGTGCTGCTTCAAATCCATTTGGAAATCTTGGCAAGAGTTTTTTATTTACATTTAAATAATTGCTTTACAAATTCTGATTCATACCAAAGGTACCTAGCAAGCAAGTGCTTTTGTTTTTACTGTTTTTATATTTTTACTTGGCTTAGTTGTTTCTTATAACTATTATTCACATCCTCTATTTCATATATTACTAATATAAAAGAAATACTAAAATATTTTTTGGCAATACCTCAGCTTATGAATGAGAAAAATTTGTTACCTTTTATTTTTATAGAAATTATGCGTATATTCTTTGCACATTTTCTAAAATAAAAATATTTTAGTCCATAAAAAGATTGCATATAATTGTATTATGCAAACCAATTCCCTATTATAATTTGTTACATATTTTTCTATTTTTGTTCTCTCTCTACATATATACATACACCTAGGTAATTTACGAAAAATAGGATAATATTACCAATGTTGTTTGAAATTGTTTTCTTAATTAAACAATATGATATGGTCAACTTCTATGCTCACAATAATCATTTGTGTTATAATCTGAGTGATTTTTATGTTTTGTTCAATGACTGTACCAAAATATAACTAATTTCTTATTGATAAACTTATATGTTGCTAGATAATTTCTTCCTTTTTTCTTTCTTCCTCTATCATAAATAACTTAGAGATTAACATCCTTGCAAACTTGTATATGCAAATATATCTCTTTTCTTAAGAAAATGTTTAGAAGTGGAATTAATGGCTAAAAAAGAATCAGTTTTAAAAAGTAATTTTGATAAATATTGCTTAAATGCTGTCCGGAATACTTGTGGCACTTACATTTCCATTGTCATTGTAGGAGAATGCCTGTTTCCATATGCTCCAAGAAACAAGGGTTTTTTAAAAAAGCTGTTGGTCAATTCAACATGATATATAAAACAAACCATTTCGTCATTGCTTTATTTCACTTTTGTAAATTGCAAAAATTAAACAGCATTTGTGTACTCACTGACCATTTGTATTTTCATACTTAACGAGTTAATGTCTCATGATCATAATTTATTTTCTTGTTGGAGTGTTTTTTATTTACATGGATTTTTAGATTTCTTTGCATATTACGACAACATTTTAGACTTTTTCCCCTGATACTTCATTTTCTTTACAGTCTTGAAGGTTATTCAAAATTAAATGTTAAGCTGGAAAGTTTCAGTATTTTACTTAAATGACTTTGATGTCATGCTTCAAAATATTTTGAACACTTTAAATATATACATTCACACAAATATATATACACCCACACAATTTATCTGTATTGTGTTTATGACTTTCAGAATTTCGTATTCTCCATGCTTCTAACTAAAATTTTGGTGCATAAAAAGTATCTTATATAAAACCTATAGTAAATCTTTAAAAAATGTGCTTTTCCATCTTTAATAACATATGTTTTGGTAAATACTTGATTCAGAGAGCCAATGAATTAGAGTCGGCATATGAGTTTCACATAGATTCTTATACTAGGTAAGTATTTACCAAAACATATATTAGAAGCAGAAAGTTGTTAAAAAGGTTTACCAGATAAGAAGACTGGAAAGTGTATTAAGTGTGCCTGGCCTTGACATCTTATTCTGTATAATCTAGTCTCCATCTTAATTCAGAAAAGCTAATCTGTAAAACTGTTCAAATATTTGAACAATATTTGATAATGCTTACATATGTTTTCAAGATAATATCAGGAAACAGAGTTCTGTCATGTATATAAGGAATTAATAGGATATAACATCAGATGTCTAGATGAATTATAGCTGTGCTTAATTACACAATAATCTGCCTTCTTAGTAGAAATTGCTTATTTCCAGCATTTACTGTAAAAAAGTGACTAAGTCGGTTTACAAAAATATACAAACCTATGGATTTCTTTAATTCATTTAAATTTTGTTCATTCTAATTCCTTTTGGTGCGTGATAATAGCAAGTTATCTTAGTGGAAAATACAGATTCATTCATTAAAGAATATTAAATCTTTTGTGCCCAAGTGCCTTAATAAATAAGTAGAATCTTAACTTTTCTGATAAGCATTCCAGTAAAAACTAATGTACATAGATATGCCTTGAGCCACTGTTTTTACTTTCCTCTTTCTCTCCACACATATTGCCATGTCTGCTGTGTAGTTGCCTGCTTATGTGTACAGTCATTTCAATAAATATATTATTTTAACATTTTGTCTTTTCAATTTCAAATAGGAATTTATAGTTGGTAAAAATAAAAATTTTAAAGTGATTTAATATTGCCATTTTCATGTTCTCAATAGTGTTATAGATCCCCTGAGAAAATGTCAAATAAAATATAATATTTCAGAGGTGAAAGCATGTTTGAAAATGATTTTTATTTATTATAAAGTGTTTCTGATTTTCCAAAGATCAGTTATCTTAAGAGTGAACTGAAAATTGCTTCTGTTTTTTAGTGAAGATACTTGTATTTCAGATTTTCAAGGACAATTTCTTCATGAACTAGTATTTCTTTTTTAAGTTACTCATAATTATGAGCTCACAATTGAAAACAAAACATTAATATACATCAAGTTTTAATGAGGAATAATTACTATTTTAAAGACATTTATGAATTTATTGTTAAATTCAACTAACCTGCCAGGTGCTTAGAATTGGCTTACTCATAGTATGTTTGGAAATATGCCCCATAATATAATTTTAAAAATAGATATAATAAAACAATAGAGGAAAAATATAATTTTAAAAACTCTACACTTTCAAAAGTAGAACAGATTAAATACCCTCAGGATACTTTTGACATATATACATCTCCCAAGTGTATGTGTACTCAAGTCCGAGTTACACATACACTTGGATTTGAATTTGGTAAAGTCAGAGTATTTTGCAGGTTTGCCCAGAGGAAATATGTATAATTCAGTGTTGGTTTTGTCTCATCGTCTTGTCATATTTTAGAGTTCACAGAATGCTCTGAACTAAATTGTAGTTGCCCTGAATGAAACAATTGAATCCAAACGAGAAGGAAATGCATCTTCTTAGTGGCATTCTTAACTGTAGTAGAGAAAACACCTTAACTTCTGAGAGAGATTCATAATTTGTACAATGATATTTCATCAGATTTTATTAACCCATTTATAATTACATCACCTTATATATTTAAAAAATCCTTATTTTGAAATTTTGCCAAACTCTAATAGCACATTTGAGTTGCGAAGGCAATATCACTGAAGTGGCAGATATAATTATTGTTTTTATTTTTGCATTCAGTGAATACCAGTCATAATTTATTTTTTGTTTGTTTTTACAATCAGTATCTCTAGGGGAAGTTTCTTATTTCAGGAAGCCATGTCTAATGGCCTTGTAGGGCATCACAATTTTGATCTACATTTAATTTCATCTTTGTACATGTGCTAGTAGCAGCCAATATTAATTCCTTGAAGTTAAAGTAAGCCTTTATAATAGTAGTTCCAGCAAATCTTTGTTAATCAAAGACATGCCTCAATTTGAATGCAAGCCAAATCTTAGAATTATAACTAGATTGTTTTGACACATTATTATTTTACTGAATTACCATAGGAAACATTAGAAACCTAGTATTATTCACCACTCTAGTCACTAACATTTTATATATAGTTTGTATACTAATGATACTTATATTGTATGCATTGCAATTGTCAAAAGGCCATCAGTTATATGGTACTCCAATTTTTAATATTTATTTTGATTTTAACTAAAAAGATATTGGTAAATGCCAATTTGATCATATCATTCTTCTCCTTAGAAGCCTTTCATGGCCTTCCATTACTCTTAAAATTGGGTATAAATCTTTACTGTGTCCTAGGAGGACTTGCATTCTCTGGTCCTTGTGTATTCTTTAAATCTTTTCTTGTGCTACTATTTCCCTTTGTCAATACACTGGAAATTAATTGGTCTTGTTTCAACTCCTTTAAAACTGTCAGGCTACTTCCTACCTCACTAAAAGCTTTAACCTTTTAACAGATAAAAGACTGTGTATTGTACAGGTGGAACAAATCTTCCAACTGATTTATGAAAAAATATATGGTGAAAACATTTAATTATCTCCTAGAAAAAAAGGTATTTATAGGTATAGGTAGCCAGGAATAGGTTTTTGTTTCAGAATTCTCAGTGTAAGTTTTATTGGTTCTGTTTATGTGACATTCTTTTTCTTAACCAATCACTGTAGCCAAGGTAATGAGACTTGCTGATTAACTGGGGTTAGGTAACATATTCAAACGTTGAGCAAAAATATCCTTGACGAAGAAAGGTAGAGGTTGTTTTTCAAGGAAAAATCAAGATACGAGTGCCGGAAAAAGTGTGAATTGCTGTAGAATGAACCTTCCCCCCCACCAGGATCTACAATAGATGATCTATTACAGATAAACTATTCACAGTGCCTGGAATACTCTCCCTTAATTTTAATCTGACTGACTCTTGCTTATCTATTTTCAAGCACAGTCTTTTGAACTCTCAGTAATCCCATTTCTCTCTCTACTTTGCTAGCATAGCACTTATTAGATGAGCAAAATAAAACTTCTACACTCCTAAGGCAGGCAATGTAACTTTTTTTTTTTTTTTTTTTTTTTAGTAGCTGGCTCATTAATTAATCCTCATTTATCAGTTGAAAAACTTATTACACATAATTACCTACTCTTTTATCTTTCTCAATACATGTGACTACACAGCTAACCCAATATATGGCCTGAAAAGTTCTGTCTTTTTCAGGTTTCTTTCACTATACAGGTGACTATAAAAGCATGAAATTCCGAGTTAAGTTCAGGAAGTGATAGAAGAACATTCTTAAGTTTCAAGATCTAAGCCACAGTTTTTATCCGTGTTTTTTAATTCTCTAAAATTTATTTTACTGAATATTTATATGGATATAACTAACTACTTTTTTTTTCTATCAGTCTAATGTTCTAATGTTTCTTTTATACAGCTCTCTAGGGCCCTTCGTGAAGAGACCAGGTGTTTGGGCGAGATGTAGATATTCTTATGTTTCTGGACTTGCTAATATCAGAAGCCATCCAAACCAGACTAGATTAAATATTGATGCCCAACATGGACTTGGGCTCATATACACAGTCTAGAATTTGGGAGCCAAATCGAAATATGTAAATAATCTTCTTTTCAAAATGGAAATATTTTTCTTTTCTCTTTTCTTTCTCTCAAGGGACAGGAAAGTCTCCCTAGAAGATGTTAACCTACAAAAACTATGATACCTTTTTTCAAAATTACATCACATATGAAAGTGTTACAGGGAGAAAAAGAGTAAGTCTCTTGGAAAAGCCGGGGAGGATCACCTTTAAATATTTATATTTAAAAAATATATATTATTTTAAGTAATAGCTCATTCTTCACATTTCTGCTTTTTCATATTTTAGGATATAGGATGGGTATATTTATTTGTGGGATATCTGATCTTATTCTAGAAGGACCGTTTGAAAGAAACTCTGTTGCATAATAAAAAGAAAAGTAAAGTAAGTTTCAACTCTTTAAGAAGACGAAGTAGGGGGTAGGGAGGAATATTCAGTAGAAAATCTCTTCTTCTTACTGAATCTTTTATCGGGTATTGGCTTACGAAGTGCATACACTATGGCAGCACAAAACTAAATAACTATAGGCAAAAAAAAAAAGTTGGGCAAATCAACATATTGATGAGGGACATTCATTTAGGTAATTTTTATTATGTAGAACTTTTGTTAAAGAGGTAATATCCGCAATAGAAAATTGCAGAAATTTTAAGCATGTAACTTAATGATTTAAAGTGTGTATTTTTTGTAACTACCACTCAAGTCAAGAAATAGAACATTACCTGTACCCCTCCAACTCTCTCCCAGTCACTTGTCTGGCTCACTTATTCAAATATAAACTCTATCTTGACTTCAAACTCTAAAGTTTAATCTTGATTACCTTAAATTTTATTCAAATTGATTCATAACGCATGAATCCTCTTGTGTCACATACTTTTACTCAGCATATTTTAGTGAGATTCATTTCATACCACTGAGTTTAGTAGTAGTGTGCTGATTGTCATCGTCATATTCTTCTGTTGTGAGACTGTATGACAAATTATTTATTCTTTCATCATGAATAAACATTTGGGTTGCTTTTGTGTTAGAACAATAACAAGTAATGCCACTATAAAAATTATCATAAATGTCTTTCTTTTTGACTGAGATATAATTCAGATAGTATAAATTTAACATTTTCAGGTATAAATTTACTGGTTTTTAGTGTATTCACAAGATTGTGCAAAATTACTACTATCTAATTTTGGTACATTTCCATCACATTACAACAAAACCTCAGGCCAAGGAGCAGTCACTTCCCAGTCTCCTCTCCCAACAGCCTCTGGCAACCGTAATATAGTCTGTGTCTCTAGGAATTTGTATATTCTAGACCTTTCATATGTACATACATATAGTATAAATAGTACTATATAATATATGATCTTTTGTTTCTGCCTTCTTTCACTTAATTTTTTAAAGTTTCATCCATGTTGGAGCGTGTATCAGTACTTCATTTCTCTTTGTGACTGTATAATATTCATTTGTGTGAATAAACCACATTTTGTTTATTCATATAGCATTTGATGGACATTTGGAATGTTTCTACTCTGGCTATAATGAATAACACTACTATGAACATTCAAGTACAGGATTTTATATGAATAAATGTTTTCAGTTCTCTTGGTTATATTAGTAAGCAAAGACAGTTTCTTATTGTCATTATCAATTTTATTCATCTTTTCAAAAAACCAACTTTTGGCTTCATTCACTTTTTCTATTGTTTTTCTATTCTTAATTTTGTTTATTTCTGATGTAATCTTTACCATTTCCTTTTTTTTTTTTTCTTTTTTTGCTTGATTTAGGTTTCTGTACTTTTTTATTTGTATTTTCTTAAGATGAGAAGTTAGGATATTGATTTGAAATTTTTACTTTTTTTAAATATAGATATTCACAGCTATACATGCCCTTCAGCACAGCTTTAGGGGCAACCAATATGTTGGTGTGTTCTGTTTTTGTTTTCATTGATCTTAAACTGCTTTGGTATGTGTTTTGTTTTCATTGAAACCAAAGTATTTTCTAATTTCCCTTTTGATTTCTTCTTTAACTCATTGATGATTTAGGAGTTTGTTTTTAACTTCTATATATTTGTATATTTCCCAAATTATTTCCTGATATTAATTTATAATATCATTCCATTGTGGCTGGTGAACATACATTTTATTATTTTAATCCTTTTTTTAACATTTATTTAGACTTACTTTATAGCTAACGTGGCGTATTCTGAGGAATGTTTCATGTGTACGTGAAAAGAACTGTGCATTCTGCTGTTATTGGCTGGAGTACTGTATAAATATGTGTTAGGTGCAGTTGGTTTATACTATTGTTCCAGTCATGTATTTCCTTTTTAATTTTCTGTCTGGTTGAAGCATATGGAATAAGCAAGCAAAATGTCAGTTAAGATGTAGAGTAGGACAAATGGACCCAATTGGCATATATAGAATCAAGAGAAAACAACTGCAGAACACGTTAGTTTTATGTATAAGTGGAATATTTTCAATCATGTACCCAATAATGAGCCATAAACATAGCCACAATACATTTCAAGAGACGAATATCATACTGAATGTTTCTACTGTCAATTATGCAATTCAACTAAGGATCAAGAAGAATATATAAGTAGAAAATCCTTACATATTCAGAAATTAAGAGATACACTATGAAAGCACAATGGACATTTAAAATATTTTAAATTGAGGCTGGGTGCAGAGCCTCATGCCTGTAATCCCAGCACCTTTGGAGGTCGAGGTGGGCATATCACCTGAGGTCAGGCGTAAGACACCAGCTTGGCCAATGTGGAGAAGCCCCGTCTCTACTAAAAATATGAAAATTAGCTGGGCGTGATGAGGTGTGCCTGTAATTGCAGCTACTGGGGAGGCTGAGGCAAGATAATGGCTTGAACTCGGGAGGCAGAGGTTGCAGTGAGCCGAGATCGCACCACACCACTCCAGCTTGGGTAACAGAGAAAGACTCTGTCTCCATATATATGTGTGTGTGTGTGTGTGTGTGTGTGTGTGTATATGTATATATGAATTGATATTGTACAATGATTATATAAACTATCCAAATTTATGAGAAGTATTATAGTCATGCTTTGTGGTTTATTTGTAGTCATAAAAATGTATATATTAGAAAAGAAAATGTTGAAGAAATGAGCTAAGTGTTCATCTCCAGAAATTGGGAAAAGGACAGGAATTAGAATAAAGTAATAGAAAATTAAGAATAAAAATTAAGGAAATAGAAAAAAGAAAGCCCCAAACCACCCAAGAACTGAAGGGTGCCTATACAAGTCTGTTAAAAACATGAGAGATTCTACTTTGTAAATTGCTTCAAAGTTACCACATTATTCTAACAACAACTAAAAAACTTAACAGACTGAAAAATCGACAACTCTTAGATATGTCAGAGAAGTATGTGTCAGGGCAAACCACTGTCTCCAAAATTAGAGAGGCAGATAGACAGATAAAGAGAATCACAATTTAGCATAACAGAGGCTCACAAGCAGAAATCTGTATAGTAACCAGTACTCAAGTAGGAAAATATAAACTGTAATGGTATTGCTGATGGCTTAATGTAGATAAGCCTGAGAGATCAAAACTGCAGGCAGACACAGTCCTTGGGGGTTCCCACACTTTTGTGAGTTTTACTTCCAGGAGCTTTCCCAGGAGCTGTCCCAGTTTCTCACAGTGAAGAACAGAGTAAAATTATTTTATGGTTCTTACCGGGTAAGAGGAAGACGGTATTTTGTTATACTTAATAAGGCCTACCCTCAAGAGAAACTATTTTCCCAGAGCCTAACCTAGGGGGTTTTGTTAGACCTTGACCAAATCAGGGGAAGATAAATACACAATTCAGTCAACTCGAGTTATTCCACATGAAGGAAGGCCTTGAAAAAATGAAAACAAAACCAACAAAAACAAAAATGAAAGTGTCTATGAAATTCACAGTGCAAGGGCATAGACTCACTAAAAGACTGAAATCTAATCATAAGACTACAGAATGCTTCCCTTCCACCCACATCTTACCACTTACATTACTAAAGACCTAGGTACCACAGTTCTTTTCACCACCTGTGTGTAGAAGGAATACACACACATACACACACACACGATATATATGTGAATGTATATACACATGGTAAAAGAAACTATATACATACACACACATACCATTTATACTATGTATATATGTATATACACATATGTGTACCACGTATATATGTATGTATACATGTATACCATATATACCATGTATATGTGTGTGTATATATACACACACACAGTAAAAGGAACTGTGTGTGTATACACACACACACACACACATCTGCCTGTCAACAAAAAAGGTATATATTTGCCTGTCAACAAAATTGTAAAATATAGTAAATGACAAAATACAATTTGAAGAGATAGAGCAAGCATCATAACAAGACTCAAATATGACAGCGATGTTAGTATTATCAAATCATGAATTTAAACAACTTCAGTTAATATGTTAAGAGCTCTAATGGAAAAAGTAGAAAATATGCAAGAATAGATGGACAATGTATGCAGAGAGATGAGAATTCTAAGAAATCATCAAAAAGAAATTCAAGAGATCAAAAACACTGTAACAGAAATGAAGAATGCCTTTGATGGGCTCATTATTAGTAGATTGGATAAGGCTGAGAAGAAAATCCCTGAGCTTGAGAATACGTTGACAGAAACTTACAAAACGAAAAACACAGTGAAGAAAAGACCAAAAAATTTATCCAAGAACTATGGGACTACAGAAGGTATAACATATGAATAATGAAAACATTAAGTGAAGAAGAAAGAAAGAATGAAACAAAAGAAATACCTGAAACAATAATGACTAAGAATTTTTCAAAATTAACATCATACATCAGACAACAGATTCTGGAAGCTCAGAGAACACTGAGCAGGATAATTAAAAACAATACAAAACTATGCCAGGAAGTATCATATTCAAACTGCAGAAAAATAAAGATAAAGAAAAAGTTTTGAAAAAAGTCAGAGGAAAATGACATCTTATCTGAAGATGAGTAACTGAGTTCTTAGTAACCATGCAAGCAAGAAGTTAAGTGAAGATTTAAATTGTTGAGAGAAAAGAAAGTAAAACCAACAAACAACAACTTCTCCATCTTAGAATTTATATTCTGCAAGATCATTCTTCAAAAGTGAAGGAGAAATGAAAAACTTCCCCAAACCCACAAAAATTGAGAGGATTTGTTGCCAGTACACCTGCCTTGCAAGAGATGTTAGAAGTTCTGCAGAGAGAAGGGAAATATTTAAGTAAATAATTAACATCTACATAAAGAAAGGGAGATCTTGGTGAACAAATAATTGAAGGTAAAATAAAAATATAATTTATCTTCCCTTTAATTGATCTACCAAATAAAAGTTCATCCAAAATAATTATAGCAACAATGCATCTGATTATGTGTGATCATGAACTGGGCACTGTGGATATTAACCACTTCATAGGCATACACTTGCCCTTGTATTACACCAGAAGTGGTATAGTGTTGTTGCTTTTTCTTTTTAATTAGTGGACATGGATTAGTTGGAAAGTATATGGTAATCTCTAGAGCAACCACACACACACACACGCATACACACACACACACGAAAAATTAAAGAAGTATAATGGATATGCTAAGAGAGAAAATAGAACTATGTAAAATGTTCGGTTAAACTTATAAAAGTTAGAAAAAGTGTGGAAGACATAAAAAAGAGGGAAAACATAAGCACCAAATAAAAAATGAAAACAAATATGACCTAAATTAATCCAACTAAATAAAAATTACTTTAAACATCAGTGGTCTACAGATACCAATTAAATGACAGAAATTAGCAGATTGTATAACAAACAATATATCTTGTATATAAGAAACTTACTTTGAATATAAAGTCACAGGTAAATTAAAAGTAAAGGAATGAAGAAAGTAAGGAGATGAAATCTGCTAACACTAATAAAAAGAAAGCGGGAGTATCTATATTAATATCAGAGAAAGCCGACTTCAAAGTAATTTATCAGGGAAAAAAGAAGGGCATTACATAATAATTAAGGAGTCAATTCTCCAAAAATACATATTGATTCTTAATGTGTATGTGCCTGAAAACAGAGTGTCAAAATATTTGAGATGAAAACTAATAGACCTTCAAGGAAAAATATATGAAAATCTATATATAAATCTACTATTATAGTTGTAGACTTCGACACCTCTTTATCAAAAATGAACATACAGAGCAGGCAGAAAATTAGTAAAGACATAATTCAACTCAACAGCACCATCAATCACCTGGATATAATAGAAATCTATTTATTGCTTCATCTAGTATTGCCCATTCAAGGTAAAACCTATCAGCAGACTAGGAATAGAGAGGAACTTGCTCAACTTGATTTTTAAAAAATCTATAAAAAACACCCTATAGCTATTATCATACTTAATGGTAAGAAACTTGAAGCTTTCCTGCCAAAATCAGAAACAAGGTAAGGATGTCCTCTGTCACCACTATTGCTTTTTAACGGTGTACTGGAAGTTCTAGCTGATGAAATATAATTCAAAAAGGAAATAAAAAGTATGCCAGTTTGGAAGGAATAAAATGATGTTTATTCACAGATGACATGATCATCTATACAGAAAATCCAAAAGAATCAATAAAAAATATATTGAACTGATAAGCAATCATAGCAAGCTTGCAGGATACAAGTTTAATACACAAAAGTCAATTCTTTTTCTATATATCAGCAATGAACAAACTGAAATTGAACTTTAAAACTCATTATCATTTATATTAATAGCTTAAAAGTTATGTATTTAGTTATAAATGTAAAAATATATGTAGAATATGTATATAAGGAAAACTACAAAACTGATAAAATAAATCAAAGAAGAACTTAACGAATATTCTATGTTCATGGTTAAGAAGATTCAGTATTATTACAATATCAGTTCTTCCCAAATTAGTCTACAGACCCAGTGAAATCTCAATAAAAATCCCACTATGTTCTTTTGATGGATATTGACAAACTGATTCTACAGTTTATATGGAGAAGTAAAAGACTTATAATAGCCAATACAATATTGAAGTAGATCAACAAATGTGGAGGACACTAACCCAATTCAAGACTTGTTATAATGCGATAACAATCAAGACAATGTGGTATTGAGAAAAGATCAGTTAAATCAATGAAACAGAATAGAGAGCCCATGAATAGAACCACATATAGTTGACTGATCTATGACAAATGTACAAAGAGAATACAAGTGAGAAAAGATAGTCTTTTCAACAAATTTGATAGAATAATTGGACATGCATATGTAAGTAAATTTATCCAGACACAGACCTTGTACTTTCCACAAAAATTAACTCAAAATGGATCATAGACTTACATGCAAAACTCTAAAACTTCTAGGAGACAACATAGAAGAAAATCTAGATGACTTTGAAAGTGACAATGACTTTTCTTTTTATTATTATTGTACTTTAAGTTCTAGGGTACATGTGAACAACATGCAGGTTTGTTACATATGTATACATGTGTCATGTTGGTGTGCTGTACCTGCTAATTAGTAATTTACATTAGGTATATCTCCTAATGCTATCCCTCCTCCCTCCCCCCACCCCACGACAGGCCCCAGTGTGTGATATTCCGCACCCTGTGTCCAAGTGTTCTCATTGTTCAATTCCCACCTATAAGTGAGAACAGGCAGTGCTTGGTTTTCTGTCCTTGTGATAGTTTGCTCAGAATAATGGTTTCCAGCTTCATCCATGTCCCTACAAAGAACATGAACTCATCCTTTTTTATGGTGTATATGTGCCACAGTTTCTTAATCCAATCTATCATTGATGAACATTTGGGTTGGTTACAAGTCTTTGCTATTGTGAATAGTGCCTCAATAAACATACGTGTGCATGTGTCTTTATAGCAGCAATATTTATAATCCTTTGGGTACATGTCCAGTAATGGAATGGCTGGGTCAAATGGTATTTCTAGATCTAGATCCTTGAGGAGTTGTCACACTGTTTTCCACAATGGTTGAACTAGTCTACAGTCCCACCAACAGTATAAAAGCATTCCTATTTCTCCACATCCTCTCCAGCATCTGTTGTTTCTTGACTTTTTAATGATCATCATTCTAACTGGTGTGAGATGGTATCTAATTGTGGTTTTGATTTGCATTTCTCTGATGGCCAGTGATGATGAACATTTTTTCCTGTGTCTGTTGGCCGCATAAATGTCTTCTTTTGATAAGTGTCTGTTCATATCCTTTGGCCACTTTTTCATGGGGTTGTTTGATTTTTTCTTCTAAATTTGTTTAAGTTCTTTGTAGATTCTGGACATTGGCCCTTTGTCAGATGGATAGGTTGCAAAAATTTTCTCCCATTCTGTAGGTTGCCTATTCACTCTGAGGGTAGTTTCTTTTGCTGTGCAGAAGTTCTTTAGTTTAATTAGATCACATTTGTCAATTTTGGCTTTTGTTGCCATTGCTTTTGGTGTTTTATTCATGAAGTCCTTGCCCATGCCTATGTGCTGAATGGTATTGCCTAGGTTTTCTTCTAGAGTTCTTATGGTTTTACGTCTAACATTTAAGTTTTTAATCCATCTTGAATTAATTTTTATATAAGGTGTAAGGAAGGGATCCAGTTTCAGCTTTCTACGTTTGGCTAGCCAGCTTTGTCAGCACCATTTATTAAATAGGGAATCCTTTCCCCATTTCCTGTTTTTGTCAGGTTTGTCAAAGATCAGATAGTTGTAGATGTGTGATATTATTTCTGGGGGCTCTATTCTGTTCCATTGGTCTATATCTCTGTTTTGGTACCAGTATCAAACTGTTTTGGTTACTGTAGCCTTGTGATATAGCTTGAAGTCAGGTAGCATGATGCCTCCAGCTTTGTTCTTTTGGCTTAGGATTGTCTTGGCAATGCAGGCTCTTTTTGTTTCCATATGTACTTTAAAGTAGTTTTTTTTTTTTTTTTTTTTTTTTTTTTTTTTTTTTTTTTTTTTTTTCCAATTCTGTGAAGAAAGTCATTGGTAGCTTGATGGGGATGGCATTGAATCTGTAAATTACCTTGGGCAGTATGGCCATTTTCACAATATTGATTCTTCCTATCCATGAGCATGGAATGTTCTTCCATTTGTTTGTGTGTCCTCTTTTATTTTGTTGATTAGTGGTTTGTAGTTCTCCTTGAAGAGGTCCTTCACATCCCTTGTAAGTTGAATTCCTAGGTATTTTATTCTCTTTGAAGCAATTGTGAATGGGAGTTCACTCATGATTTGGCTCTCTGTTTGTCTGTTATTGGTGTATTGGAATGCTTGTGATTTTTCCACATTGATTTTGTATCCTGAGACTTTGCTGAAGTTGCTTATCAGCTTAAGGAGATTTTGGGCTGAGATGATGGGGTTTTCTAAATATACAATCATGTCAACTGCAAACAGGGACAATTTGACTTCCTCTTTTCCTAATTGAATACATTTTATTTCTTTATCTTGAGTGATTTCCCTGGCAAGAACTTCCAACACTATGTTGAATAGGAGTAGTGAGAAAGGGCATCCCTGTCTTGTGCCAGTTTTCAAAGGGAATGCTTCCAGTTTTTGCCCATTGAGTATGACATTGGCTGTGGGTTTGTCATAAGTAGCTCTTATTAGTTTGAGATACATCCCATCAATACCTAGTTTATTGAGAGTTTTTAGCATGAAGGACTGTTGAATTTTGTCAAAGGCCTTTTCTGCATATATTGAGATAATCATGTGGTTTTTGTCTTTGGTTCTGTTTATATGATGGATTACGTTTATTGATTTGCGTATGTTGAGCCAGCCTTGTATCCCAGGGATGGAGCCAACTTGATCGTGGTGGATAAGCTTTTTGATGTGCTACTGGATTTGGTTTGCCAGTATTTTATTGAGGATTTTTGCATCGATGTTCATCAGGGATATTCGTCTAAAATTCTCTTTTTTTGTTGTTGTGGAGAGTGACAGTGACTTTTTAGATACAACACCAAAGACACAATTCATGCAAAGTAATAGATAAGGTGGAATACATTGAAAAATTCTGCTTGACAAAATATACTGTCAAGAGAATGAGAAGACAAGTTAAACAATGAGAAAGACACCTGATAAAGGATTATTATCCAGAAAATAGGAAGAACTATTAAAACGCAAAAGTAAGCAAATGAATTACCTGATTTAAAAAATAGACAGAAGACATCTCATTAAAGGAGATATACAGATAATGACTAAACGTATGAACAGATGTCAGTAGAGACTCACGAATAAAAATTACAATGCAGTATCTTTACAAACTTATTAGAATAGCCAAAATCCAAAACACTGAGAACATCAAATTCCAAAAAGGATGTACAACAACAGGAACTCTCATTCCTTACTTGTGAGAATGCAAAATGGTACAGCCATTTTGTTAGAGAGTTTTGTAGTTTATCCCATAACTAAACATATTTCTACCATATTATTCAGAAATCACACTCCTTTGTATCTACACAAAAGAGTGAAAAGTTATGTCCACACCAAGGTGTCCTTCAGTAGGTGAATGGAAAAATGCACTGTGATACATGCATAAAATGAAATATTCATCACTAAAACAAAATGAGCTGTCAAGTCATGAAAAGATATGGAGGAATCTTAAATGAATATTATGAAGTGAAAGAAGACAATCTTAAATGGCTATGCACAGTATAATTCCAACTATATGACATTCTGGAAAAGGTAAAAGTGTGGAGATAATAAAATCAGTGGTTGCCAGTAGTGGGGAGGAAGCTCAGTCTATTGCTTGTCTTTCTATGATCTCTAAAATCATATTTTGCATTTAGATATATAATCCAATTTGAATTTATTTTTTGTTATGATGAGATGTCAGAGTGGTGTATCTTACTTTTTCTATTTAGACATTCAGCAGATTCAGTAGTATTTATTGAAAAGTTTAGCCTTTTCCTGCAGTATCCTGAAATGACATATTGCCATAAATCAGATGCCCCTATTTGTTCTATGTTTGGGTCAGTCTCTGGTTTCTGTTCCATTAGTCTGGTTGTCTATCCTCTGCCAGTGTCATATAATATTTATTACTTGATAAGATATCTTCATTTCAGGTAGTGGGAATCTTTCATCTTTTTCTTCTTACTTAAGATTGTCTTGATTATTCTTGGCTCTATGAATATCCATAGATATGATGAAATCAACTTGTTAAGTTCCACAATCGCACACAATCAACTTGTAAAGTTCTGCGCACACACACACACGGGCGCGCACACAGTCTTGTAGGGATTTTATTGCAATCATAGCTTTTTTGATACATTTAAGGAGAACTAAAATCCTTAACATCTAGCCTTCTAATCAATGAAAATAAATATTGATTTATTTGTCTTCTTTACTTATTTTCAGCAATATTGTGTAGATTTTGTGTACAATTATTGCATATCTTTATTCGTTTTAATCTTAGATGTATGGTATTTCTAAGTTTCTATAAAACAGTTAATACTAATTCCTGTTTTTAACAAATATATGGAAATACATTTACTTCTAACTTTTATTTTAAGTGTTGGTATACATTTGCAGGTAAATTCCAGGTGTGCATGTGTAGGTACATATATAAGTAAATTTTGTGTCTCAGGGGTTTGGTGTTCAGATTATTTTGTCACCCAGGTAATAAGCATGCTACCTTATTGGTAGCTTTTTTTTCTTTCTTTTTTTTTTTTTTACCCTCTTCCTCCTCCCACCCTCCACCTTCAAGTAGGCCCCACTTACAAGTGAGAACATACAGTATCTGGTTTTCTGTTTATGCTTTGCTTCACTTAGGATAATGGCCTCCAGCTCTATCTATGTTGCAACAGAGGGCATGATCTCATTCTTTTTGATGGCTGCATAGTATTCCGCTGTGTATATGCACCATACCATTGATGAGCATTTAGGTAGATTCCATATCTTTGCTATCATGAATAGTGCTGCAATGAACATTTGCATGCCGTTGTCTTTGTGTTAGAATAATTTACATTTATTTGAGTATATACCCAATGATGGGATTGCTGGATTGAATGGTAATTCTGTTTTAGGTTCTTTGAGAAATTCTCACACTGCTTTCCACATAACTGAACTAATTTGCATTCCCACAAGCAGTGTATCAGTGTTCCCTTTTCTTCACAGCCTCATAAACATCTGTTATTTTGTGACTTTTTAATAATACTCATTCTCATTAGTATAAGATGCTTTCTCATTGTGGTTTTGATTTGAATTTCCCTAAAGATTAGTGACATTGAGCATTTTCCTATATGTTTGTTAGCCGTGTGTATGTCTTTTTTTGAACAGTATTTCTTTATGTCCTTTGCCCATTTTTTAATGGGGTTGTTTAGTTTTTGCTTGTAAATATGTTTATATTACTTATAGATTCTGGATATTAGACCTCTGTTGGATTCGTAGTTTGAGAATATTTTCTCCTGTTCTGTAGCTTGTCTTGTCTGTTGTTCTGTTGATACTTTCTTTTCCTGTGAAAAATCGCTTTAGTTTAATTATGTCCCATTTTTCAATTTTTGTTTTTGTTGCAATTGCTTTTGGTGTGTTTGTAATGACATTTTTGCTAGGTCCTATATCCAGAATGATATGTCCTAGGTTATCTTCTAGGGATTTTATAGTTTTGGGCTTTACATGTAATTCCGTAATCCATCTTGAGTTGATTTTGGTACATGATGTAAAGAAAGGGTCCAGTTTCAGTCTTCTGCATATGACTAGCCAGTTATCCCAGCACCATTAATGTAACAGGGAGTCCTTTCCCGTTTGCTTATTTTTGTTGATTTTGTTGAAGACCAGACAGTTGTAGGTGTGTGGTATTATTTCTGGGCTCTCTATTATGTTCCATTGGTCTATGTGTCTGTTTTTGTACCAATATCATGCTGTTTTGGTTACTATAGCCTTGTAGTATAGTTTGAAGTTGAGCAATGTGATGCTTTCAGCTTTTTTCTTTTTACTTAGGCTTTTCATTAGGCTCTTTTATAGTTTAATATGAATTTTTAGATTTTTTTTTTTTTTTTAGTTCTATGAAGAGTGTCTTTGGTAGTTTGATATGTATAACATTGAATATGTAAATTGTTTTCGGAGGTTTTTTTGTTTTTTTGGTTTTTTGTTTTTTTTTTTAGTTCTTTGAAGAATGTCTCTGGTAGTTTGATATGTATAGCATTGAATATATAAATTGTTTTGGACATTTTAACAATATTGACTCTTCCTATCTATCAGCATAGAATGTTTTTCCATTTGTTTGTATTATCTCTGTTTTATTTGAGTAGTATCTTGTAATTCTCATTTTACAGATATTTTACTTTACTGGTTAGCTGTATTCCAAGGTATTTTATTTTATTGTTTTTTGTGTACCAATTGTGAATGGGATTGTGTTCCTGATTTGGCTCTCAGCTTGGTTGTTTCTGTTGTGTATGAATGCTACTGATTTTTATATATTGATTTTGTATCCAGAAACTTTGCTGAAGTAGTTCATCATATCTTGGAGCTTTGGGGCAGAGACTATGGTGTTTTCTAGGTATAGAAACATATTGTATGAATTACAGGGATAGTTTGTCTTTTTCTCTTCCTATTTGGATGCCTTTTTATTTCTTAGTCTTTCCTGATTGCTTTGGCTAAGATATCCAGCACTATGTCAAGTAGGAGTGGTAAGAAAGGGCAACCTTGTTTTGTTCCGGTTTTCAAAGGGAGTGCATCCAGCTTTTGCCATTCAGTATGATGTTAGCAATAGGTTTATCGTAGATGGCTCTTACTATTTTGAGGTATGTCCCTTAATGACTAGTTTGTTGAGGGTATTTAACATAAAGGGATACTAAAATTTTATTGAAAGCCTTTTCTACGTCCGTTGAGATGGTTATGTGGTTTTTGCTTTTAGTTCTGTTTCTGTGATGAAGTACATTTGTTGATTTGCATATGTTGAACCAACTTTGCATCACTGGGATAAAGCCTAACTGATCCTTGTGGATTAGCTTTTTGAATTGCTGCTAAATTTGGTTTGCTTGTGTTTTATTGAGGGTTTTTGCACCTGTGTTCATCAAGAATATTGAATTTCTGTCATTTTGCTATGTCTCTGCCAAGTTTTGGTATCAGAATGATGCTGACCTCATAGAATGAGTTAGGGAGGATTCTCACCTCCTCAATTTTTTGGAATAGTTTCATAGGACTGTTACCACCTCTCCTTTATTTATCTGGTAGAATTGGAGTATGCATTATTCTGGCCCTGAACTTTTTCTGCTTGGTAGGCATTTGATTACTGATCCTTTTCTGGAACTTATTATCGATCTGTTCAGGGATTCAGTATCTTACTTGTTCAAACTTGGGAGGCTGTATGTTTCCAGGAATTTATCCATTTTTTCTAAATTTGCCAGCTTGTGTGCATAGAGGTTTTTGTAATAATCTCTGAGGGATTTTTGTATTTCTGTGGAGTCAGCAGTAACATCCTCTTTTTCATTTGTTTGTATTTATTTGGGTCATCTCTCTTTTTCTTGTTTATTAGTCTGGCTAGTGGTCTATCATTTCTTTTTTTTTTTTTTTTTTTCCCAAAGAATCAGCTCCTAGATTCACTGCTCTCTTGTATGATTTTTTTGCATCTCAGTTTCCTCTGGTCAGCTCTGAATTTGGTTATGTCTTGTCTTCTGCTAATGTTGGGATTGGTTTGTTCTTGTTTCTGTAATTGTGATATTAGGTTGTAAATTTGAGATCTTTCTAACTTTTTAATGTTGGAGTTTAGTGCTATGAACTTCCCTTTTAAAACTGCTTTGGCTTTGTACTAGAGATTCTAGTGTGTTATACCTTTTTTTCTGATTAGTTCCAAATAATTCTTTGAATTCTGCCTTAATTTCATTATTTACCCAAAAGTCATTCAAAAGCCAGGTTTTTAAGTTTCCATATTACTGTATTGAATGATTTTCTCAGCAATGATTTCTATTTTATTGCAATGTGGTATGAAATCCTGGTTGGTATGATTTTGTTTTTATGAATTTGCTGAGGATTGTTTTATGCCCAATTCGGTGGACAATTTTAAAGTATGTGCCATGTGGCAATGAGAAGAATGTATATTCTGGTTTTGGATGAAGAGTCCTGTTGATGTCTATTAGAATCATTTTGTCTAGTGTGGAGTTGAGGTCACAAATACCTTTGTTAGTTTTCTGGCTTGATGATATGTCTAATACTGTCAATAATGTGTTAAAGTATCCCACAGTTATTGTGTGGTTATCTAAGTGTCTTAATATGTCTTCATAACTTGTGTTATGAATCTGGGCGCTCCTGTGTTAGGTGTGTATATGTGCAGGATAGTTAGGTCCTCTTGTTGAATCAAGGCCTTTACCATTAGGTAATGCATTTTTTTGGTCTTTTTTGATTTTTGTTGATTTAAAGCGTCTTTAAACCAGTTAGAATAGCAGCCTCTGCCTCTATGTTTCGCATTCACTTGCTAGATTTTTTTTCTATCCCTTTACTTTGAACCTATAGATGTCATTGCATGTGAGATGGTGCTGCTGAAGGCAGCATGCTGTTGTGTTTTCTATTTTTATCCAACTTGCCACTCTTTGCCTTTCAATTGTGGCATTTAGCTCATTTACATTCAAGGTTACCGTTGATATGTGTGAATTTGATTCTGTCACCATGTTGTTGGCTGGTTATTATGCAGACTTCTTTGTGTGGCTGTTTTATAGTGTCACTGGTCTATGTACTTGGTGTGTTTTTGTTGTGGGCAGTAATGTTCTTTCTCATATTTAGCACTCCCTTCAGGACCTCTTGTAAGGCAGATCTGCTGGCAATGAATTCCCTTAGTATTTACCTATCTGAAAAGGATCTTATTTCTCCTTTACTTGGCTGCATATGAAATTCTTAGTTGAAAATGTTTTTCTTTAAGAATGCTGAATATTGGCCCCCAGTTTTATCTGACTCATAGAGTTTCTTTTGACAGGTCAGCTGTTTGTCTGATGGGATTTCCTTTGTAGGTGACCTGCCCCTTCTTTCTAGTGGTCTTTAACATTTTTTCTTTCATTTTGACCTCTGAAAATCTAATGATTATGTGACTTGAGGATTGTCTTCTTATTTAGTATTTTGCAGAGATTCTCTGTATTTCCTCACCATTTGAATGTTGGCCTCTCTAGTGAGGTTGGGAAAATTTTCATGGACAGTATCCTGAAATACATGTTTTAAGTTGCTTAGCTCTGTTCCCCTCTCTCAAGGATGCCAATGAGTCATAAATTTGGTGTTTTTACATAATCCCATTTTTTCTCAGATGTTTTGTTCAGCCTTTATTGTTTTTTTCTTCATTTTTGTCTTCCTAAGTTATTTCAGAGGATCAGTTTTCAAACTCTGAAATTCTTTTCTCAACTCAATCGACACTGCTCTTAATACTTTCAATTGCTTTATAAAATATTTCTAGTGTATTTTTCAACTCTTTCAGAACTGTTTGGTGCTTTCTTGTAATGACCATTTGATTTTTCAACTCCTCTATTATTTTACTGTAATTCTTAGATTTCTTGGTTTGGGTTTCAACTATCTCCTGTATGTTGACAATTTTCATTCCTATTCTTATTCTGAATTCTGTTTCTGACATTTTAGCCATTCCAGCTAGGTTAAGAACCATTGCTGGTGAACAAGTGCAATCATTTGGAGGTAAGAAAACATTCTGGCTTTTTGAGTTGCCAGAGTTTTTGTGCTGTTTTTTTTTTCTTTTGTTTTGTTTTGTTTTGTTTTGTTTTGTTTTGTTTTCTCATTTGCATGGGCTGATGTTTGTTCAGTGTTGAAGTTACTATCCTTGGGGGGATTTTTTTAAATTTTTTATTTATTTTATTATTTTATTTTATTTTTGCTTTTTTCTTCTTGAATTCCCTTGAGGAGTTAATTATGGTATATGGTGGGTTTGGTTTATTTGCTTCAATTCTAGTTCACTCCTGGTCTTGGAGGAACCTCCTCCAATAACTCTTCATGCCCACATTTCTTATGTAGGGTGTTCTGCCTCATGAGTTCTCGCAGGCAGGGGCCTGAGTTAACAAACACGCCATATCCTTGGGAAGTTAGCCCTAATATGCCGTATGTATGCTTTCTGGGGAAATACAAGGTTGTGCCTGCCCTCAGACTTGAGGCAGAAGTAGGACCACTGGGCTAGAAGCTTTAGCAGGCATGACTTTTCTGGCTACCAGAAATAGGGATGGGTGGGGATGCCTGCCCTGCTGTCTAGGCCTTTCCTGAGACAACAGGAAACTGTGCCTTCTAGCTGAGTTTACACAGAATCAGGGTTGGTAGGCTGGAAGCTCTAGCAAGTGTTGACTGCTTGGCTATTAATAGTGGGGGAGGGTGGGGTCATGAGCCTTGCAGTCTGGGTGTTTCCTGGGACAACAGGAAGCTGCATTCATCAGCTGAGTTCCTGCAGAACCAGGATCACCATGCTAGAGGCTGTAGCAGGCCTTACCTACCTGGTTACCAGTGGTAGGGCCAGGTGGTGTCATGTGCTCTGACATCTGGATGTATCCTAGGGAACAATATGAAGCTGTGCTTACTAGATGAGTTCACATAGAATTGGGACTGCTGGGCTAGAAGCTCTAGCAAGCATTGCCTGCCTGGTTACCAGTAGTGAGGGCCGGTGAGATCACCAACTCTGTCATCTGGGTGTTTCCTGAGACAACAGAAAGATGTGACCTCCAACTGAGTTCACAAAGAAGTGCAACTGCTGAGTTGGGCGTGGTGGCTCATGCCTGTAATCCTAGCACTTTGGGAGGCCGAGGCGGGCGGATCATAAGTTCAAGAGATCAAGACCATCCTGGCCAATGTGGTGAAACCCTGTCTCTACTAAAAATACAAAAATTAGTTGGTCATGGTGGTGCGCGCCTGTAGTCTCAGCTACTGGGGAGTTTGAAGCAGGAGAATTGCTTGTACCCAGGAGGTGGAGACTGCAGTGAGCTGAGATCCTGCCACTGTACTCCAGCAGCCTGGTGACAGAGTGAGACTCCATCCAAAAAAAAAAAAAAAAAAATGGGATGTCTAGGATAGAACTCTGGCAGGGGTTATCCATGTGGTTACCAGTGGTGGGGATGTGGCAGCAGTGAGCAGGCAAGTTTGGGCCTAAACAGGACCACTGGGCTGGAAGCTGCCACTGAGCCCTATCTGGAAAGGAGGGGTGCAACAATCTCACTGCTCCAAGTCAGGACAACTAGCGCCTCTATTGAGGTTGTGGCCCCAGTATAGGTCTGTTGCCGGGCTCAAGGCTTGTAAAGTTCTCCCTGGACTTGTGCATTGCCCCTGCAAGACATCCAGGTGGCTCTCTGCCTCAGTTTAGAAGTGCAGTGGGGGTATGGAGGTGCCAGGGAGATTCTCTTATTTCCAGTCTTACACAGGTCCCTGTGGAGAGCATGAATCAACCTGGGCGCCCTCACTCACTTACCCTTTCCCATGTCGGGGAGGTTATCCTGGCTTTGTGTTGAGCCCAGACATGCTAGCACCCAGCTTTGCTCCTCTCTGTTCTGTGTGCCGCTATTGCCTTGATGGATCGTGACATGGTTTTTCAGATGATCGGCCTGTTGCGTTAGTGTTCACTAGCCTTTTTGTTTCCTCTCCATGAGAGAGGCACACATGAGCTGCTTCTAGTCTGCCACTTTGGCCTCACCCTAAATCTGATTATTTTTAAGTGTTCCTGCATTGCTTATTATTATTGTTATTATCGTTATTATTATTTGAAGAGGCAGGGTCTCACTGTGTTGCCGAGGCTAGTCTCGAACTCCTGTGCTCAAGCAATCCTCTCAAAGGGCTGGGATTATGGGGACGAGCCACCACACCTGGCCCTACATCTACTTATAACACAACAACCAATTATCCAACATCTTTATCTTTTGAGCAGATAGACATAATGTATTTCTATAAATGATATAAATCTTAATATAGCTTATAATCATTTATCTATTAATATAACTTGAGTTTTCTATTAATTATATCATTAATAAAAATTTAATACATTCACAGTTTCTCATATGCTGACATTTAACAAGTAACATATTTAAGAGAATAATTAATTTTAGTGTTAAAAAATAGTGTATTCAAGATGTTATTTTCTTTCTGATTTACCTCTTCAAACTGACCATGAGATTAGCTGAAGATTCTAGGTCACCATTCATTATGTATGCTTTCTTTCCAAAATAGTGGTAGAAATTTATCCTTAGCTTAAACATCTTTGTAAAAGCTTTATATTCTTTTTAGGAATCTGAATTTACTTGAAAAGAGTCTGCAGTTAAGACAAGACTGTTTTACATATGCAATTTTCCATTTGATTCCTTTTCTTCTATTTGTTTTATGCTATTGCTGGTATTTTCAATTGCCTATTAGTCTGCAGCCTCGGATTAGCCTCATCTTTTCCAAAATTGTTTAAGGAAATCCATTTTATTAATTGCTTCTTTTAAAACCGTCAGATCAGACCAGGCGCAGTGGCTCATGCCTGTAATCCCAGCACTTTCGGAAGTCAAGGCAGGTGAATCACATGAGGCCAGGAATTCAAGAGAAGCCTAGGCAACATGGCAAAACCCCGTCTCTACTAAAAATACAAAAATTAGCCAGACATGATGGTGCATGCCTGTAATCCCAGCTACTCGGGAGTCTGAGGCAGGAGAATCGCTTGAACCCAGGAGGCAGAGGTTGCAGTGAGCCAAGATTGTGCCACTGCAATCCAGCCTGGGCGACAGAGCAAGAATCTGTCTCAATTAATTAATTAATTAATTAAAAAAACAAATTAAATTAAAAAAAAAAACAAAATGGTCAGATCATTTGGGTGACATCATCATAAAACAAACCAAAACAATAACAGCTTAAATCTACAGAGGCTGACGTAGCATACATGTAATTCACATTTTAATTATTTATTCTTGTTTCTGTAGACATTTCACAACTCTTCAAACAAATTTGATTTCATACTTTTTAGATTTCATACCTTTTAGATCTGTTAAGATACTCAAAGCTATTTTTTACCAGTACTTCTATTTTGTCCTTAAAAGGACATGGGTATGCATGGAATTATAAAAACTATCACTGTCATGTTTACTGTGTTCTGAAGATCTGATCTTACCTCTTGTTCCCTCAACTCTGTTCTGAGTGAAGGTATAGGCAGTTCCCTATGTATGTGATGTCACCAAGCATTAAACACATGGCCATAAAATAATAAATAGGATAGCATTCTTACAATGAAAGCATACTTAAAGGACAGACATAGGAAACAAGAAAAATGTACCCTACTATTTCAAAATCAGCTAAAGATTTAGAGAAAATCAGATAAATTATAAAAACAACATCAATCAAATTTAGAAAAATCTGGAAATAAAATTAGACAAGGTGATATAAAACATTTCTGATCATCTTAGAAATAAATGAACTCTAAAAGGAAAATATATATGGAAATGAAGTTTAAACAAAAAGGAAAACAATAATGAATCCTTATGTAGATAATGAACATATAAACACATATAAACATGTATACACACATGCATGCACACAAATACAAACATAAACACATATACAGTCATGTGCCACATAATTATGTTTTGATCAATGTTATATCACATATACAGCGGTGATCCCATAAGATTCTAATAAAGCTGAAAAATTACTATCACCTAGTGTCATCGTAGCAGCCATAACATGGTTATAGTGGTCATAGTACAAGGCTTACTCATCTGTTTTTGGTGATGCTGATGTAAACACACCTACTGGCCTGCCAGTGTTGTAAAAGTATAGCACATACAATTATGTACAGTATCTAATACTTTATAATAAATAATTATGTTACTGGTTTGTGTACTTACTATACTATTTATTATTCATTTAGGATATATTCCTTCTACTTACTTTTTTTTAAAGGTAACTGTAAAAACAGCCTAGCGCAAGTCCTTCTGGAGTTATTCCAGAAGTAGACATTGTGATAGGAAATGATAGCTCCACACATTTTATGAGATATGAGATATTAGATAAGATATGGAAGTGGAACATGGTGATGATAATGATACTGACCACATATAGACCTAGGAAAATATGTGTTTATGTCAAGATTTTAACAAAACAAAATAGTAAAAGAAAAATAAAATGTTTTTAAAAAGAAAGAAGCTTATAGAATAAGGATATAAAGAAAGAAAATATTTTTGTACAGCTGTACTAATAATTCTGTACAATGTGTTTGTGTTTTAAGTTATTACAAAAGAGCACAAAAGTTAACAAATTTAAAAGTTTAAAAGTAAAAAGGTTATAGTACCATCAGGTTAAATTTTATGAAAGCATTTTATTTTTAATTACTATGGATACACAATCATTAAAAATATTTATGGGGTACACATGATATTTTGATAAAAGCATAAAATGTATAATGTTCAAATCAGGGTAATTGGGTTATGCATCAATCACCTCAAGTACTTATCATTTCTTTGTGTTATGAACATTCCAATTTTACTCTTGTAGTTATTTTGAAATGTATAGTAAATTGTTAGCTATAGTTGTCTTATTTTGCTACAAAACACTAGATCGTATTTCTTCTCTCTAACTGTATTTTTGTATCCATCTACCATCCACTCTTCACCCTCCCTGCCAACTACCATTCCCAGCCTCTGATAACCATCATCTACTCTCTATCTCCATGAGTTCAATATCTTTTATGTCTCACATATGAGTGAGAACATGTGATATTTGTCTCTTTGTGCCTGTCTTATTTAACTGAATGTCCTCCAGTTCTATTCATGTTATTGAAAATGACAGGGTTCCATTTCTGTTATTATATTATGTATATGTGCCACTTTTTAAACTCAATTATTCACTGATGGATACTTAGGTTGATTCTGTATTTTGGCTATTGTGAATAGTACTGTTACAAACATAGCAGTGCAGATATTTTTTTGATACACAGATTTCCTTTCTTTTGGATATATGCCCACTAGTGGGTTTGCTGGATCACATGGTAGTTCTGTTTTCAGTTTCTTTTGCTTTTTTTTTTTTTGAGGAACCTCCACAGTGTTCTCCACAGTAGCTCTTCTAATTTAAATTTTCATCACCATTGTACAAGGGTCTCTCTTTCTCCACATCCTCATCAGGATTTGTTATTGCCTGTCTTTTCGATAAAAGCTATTTTAACTGGGATGAGATGACATCTCCCTGTAGTTTTTATATGCAGCTATCCAGTGATTAATGATGTTTAACATTTTTTCATCAATCTGTTAGCCATTTGTCTTAAGAAATGTTTATCCATACATTTTATCTATTTTTGTACTATAATTTGAAGTCAGGTAATGTGATGCCTGAAGCTTTGTTCCTTTTACTCAGAATAGCTTTAGCTGTAATTCCATATATATTTTAATATTTTTTATATTTGTGTGAATATTATTGGTATTTTGATGGAGATTTTACTGGATCTGCAGATTTCATTGGATAGTACTGACTTTTAAACAATATAGTTTTATTTTTATTTTTATTTTTATTTTTACTGTGCAGAAGCTTTTTAGTTTAATTAGGTCTCATTTGCCAGTTTTTTGTTGCTGTTGCAATTGTTTTTGGCATCTTCATCATGAAATCTTTGCCAGGACCTATGTCCAGAATGGTATTTTCTAGATTATCTCCCAGAGTTTATATAGTTTTAGGTTTTACATTTAAGGCTTTTATCTATTTTGAGTTGATTTTTGCATACGGTGTAAGGAAGCAGTCAAGGTTCAATCTTCTGCATATGGCTAGGCAGTTATCCCAGCATAATTTATTGGATAGTCCTTTCCCCATTGTTGGTCAACAACCTATTGCTTGTTTGTCAAAGATCACATGTTTGTAGGTGTTTGGCTTTATTTCAGGGCTCTCTATGCTGTTTTAGTAGTCTATATATCTGTTTTTGTACCAGTACCATGCTATTTTGGTTACCGTAGGTTTGTAGTATAGTTTAAAGTGGGGTGATGTGCTGCCTCCAACTTTGTACTTTTTGCTTAGAATTGCTTTGGCTATGTGAGTTCTTTTTTAGTTGTATGTGAATTTTAGAATACTTTTTTCTAATTCTGTGAATAATTGGTAGTTTTATAGGAATAGCATTAATATGTAAATTACTTTTGGGTATGGACATTATAACAATATTGATTTTTCTTGTCATTTCCAGGAGCATGGAATGTTTTTTTTTTTTTTTTTTTTTTTTTTTTTTCCATCTGTTCATGTCATCTTTGATTTTGTTGAGCACCGTTTTGTAATTCCCATTGTGGAGATATTTCATGCCCCTTTTAGGTGTATTCCTAGCTATTTTATTCTTTTTGTGGCTATTGTGAATGGGATTGTCTTTCTGATTTGTCTGTCAGGTTGGATATTGTTAGTATATAGAAATGCTACTGATTTTTGTACATTGACTTTGTATCTTGAAACTTTGCTGAGGTTGCTTATTAGATCTAGGAGCATTTCAACAGAGACTATGGGTTTTTCTAGATATAGCATCACACAATCTGCAGACAGAGACAGTTTTACTTCCTCTCTTCCTATTTTGTCCTCTTCAATTTCTTTCATCAATGACTCATAGTTTTAAATGTAGAGAGCTTTCACTTATTTGGTCAAGTATATTCCCAGGTATTGTATTTTATCTGTTGCTATTATAAATGAATTTTTTTTTTTTCTTTTTCAGATTGTTTGCTGTTGACATATTGCAATGCTACTGGTTTTCGTTGGCTGATTTTGTATACTGCAATTTTACTGAATTTGTTGATTAGTTCTAAGTCTTTTTTGATGGAGTCTTGAAGTTTCTCTAAATATAAGATCATATGAGCAGCAAACTAGGATAATTTGACTTCTTTCTAATTTGGATGCCTTTTATTTCTTTCTCTTGTCTGATTGCTCTAGATAGGAATTATAGGACTCTTTTGAATAACAGTAATGAAAGTGGGTATCTTTGTTGGGTTCCAGAACTTAGAGTAAAGACTTTCAGTTTTTCAGTGTGATAATATTAGTGGGTTTGTCTTGTATGAATTTTTAGAATTTTGAGATTTGTTCCTTCTATACCCAGTGTGTTGAGAGTTTTTATCATAAAGACATGTGGAATTTATCAAAAGTTTTATCAGCATCAGTAGAAATGACTATATATATTTTACTCTTTATTCTTTTGATGTGATCTCTAACAGTTATCGATTTGCATATGTTGACCCATCCTTGAATTTATGGGAAGAATCCCACCTTATTATGGTTAATGGTCTTTTGAATAGTTGTTGAATTCAGTTTGCTAGTATTTTGTTGAAGGTTTCTGCATCTATGTTGATTGGTGATATTGGTCACCAAACCAACAACAGTTTGTTATTGCTGTTGTATCTTTGTTGGATTTTGACATGAGGGCAATACTGGTCTAGTATGATGAAATAAGTTTGAGTTTATGAAATGAGTTTGAGAGTATTCCCTCATTCTCAACTTTGTGGAATAGTTTTGAGTAGGATTGATTTTATGTCATCTTTTAGTGTTTGCTAAAATTCAGCTGAGAAACCATCAGATCCTGGGATTTTTTTTGATAGAATAATTTTTATTATTGGTTCCATCTTGCATGTAATTAGTTTATTCAGGTTTCTGATTTTTTTATGGTTCAATCTTGGTAGGTTTTATGTGTCTAGGAATTTACACATTTCTTCTAAGTTTTTCAATTTATTGGCCTATAGTTGCTCATAATAGTCTTTAATGATCCTTTTAAATTTCTGTGGTATCATTTGTAATGTCTTATTTTTCTCTTTGATTTTATTTATTTGGGTGTTCTCTCTTTTTTTCTTAGTTACTCTGACTAAACTATTTGTTATTTTTTTATCTTTTCAAGAGACCAACTTTTTCTTTCATTTGCAATTCTTTTGTATTTTTTATCTCAATTTCATTTATTTCTGCTCTCATCTTTACTATTTCTCTTATACTAATTTCAAGTTTGGTTTGTTCTTGCTGTTCCAGTTCTTTAAGATGCATCATTAGTTATTTAAAGTTTTTCTACTATTTTGATGTAGGCGTTTATTGCTATAAACATTCCTCTTATTACTGCTTTTTATGTATCCCATAGATTTGAGCATACTGTGTTTTTATTTTTATTTGTTTCAATATTTTAAAAAGTTTTCTTCTTAATTTCTTTATTATCCCAATGCTCAGTCAAGAGACTGTTGTTTAATTTACATGTTTCTACATAGTTTTCAAATTTCCTCTTGTTATTGATTTCTAGTTTTATTCCACTTTTGTCAGAATAAAGGTACTTTTTTGTCAGAAAAGGTACTTTTTTGAAATTTATGGGACTTGTTTTGTGGCCTCACACATATATTACCTTTGAAAATATTACATGTGCTGAGGAGAAGAATGTGAAGTTGGCTGCTGTTGGATGAAATGTTCTGTGTCTATTAAATCAATTTGTTCTATAGTACAGAATAAGTCTCATGTTTTATTGTTTGTTTTCTGTCTAGATGATATATCCAATGCTGAAAGTAGAGTGTTGAAGTTCTCAACTATTACTGTATTGGGGCCTATCTCTCTCTTTAGCTCTAATATTTGTTTTATATATCTTGGTGCTCCAGCATTGAGTGCATATATATTTACATTTGTTATATACTCTTGGTGAGTTGGCCCCTTTATGATTACATAATTATTTTTCTTTGTCTCTTTTCACAGATTTTGTCTTGAAGTCTATTTCTTGTGATATAAGTATAGCTATTCCTGCTCTTTTTTAATTTTCCTTTGCATGGGATATAGTTTTCCATTTGTTTATTTTAACTCTATATATGTCCTTATAAGTGAATTTAGTTTCTTATACACAGCATATACTTGAGTCCTGTTTTCCTTTTAACCATTCAGTCACTCTATGTATTTTTATTGGAGAATTTGGTCACTTACATTCTATATTATTATTTATTTTTATTATTATTGCTTTGGTTTTTTATTTTATTATAATAGACTTTATTTTTCAGAATAGTATTAGGATCACAGCAAAACTGAGATGAAGGTACAGAGATTTTCCAAATACTCCCTGCTACCACCTGTGCACACAGACTCCCCCACTATCAATATCCCCCCTAGAGTGGCACATTTGTTACAATGAATTAACCTGTCATAATACATCATTAACACACACAGTCCATAGTTAGCATTAGGGTTCACTCTTAGTGTTGTACATTCTGTGGCTTGGGAGAAATGTATAATGCCATGTATCTAGTACTTCAGTGTCACACAGAGTAGTTTCAGTATGCTAAACATCCTCTGTGTTCTCCCATTCAATTGGATTACTTTTTAGGATAGGAATGGTCAAAAGGGACGTCTCTGAAAAGGAAACACTTAAGCCAAGAACAGAAAGTCAAATAGAGTTTAGCCAGGTGAAAGAAGTTAGATAGGAGAGAGGATTGAAGGGTGCTCCAAGCAAAGAGAAGAGTGGTATGGGTTAGGTAAGAATCTGACATCTTTAAGGAAAAGAAGAAATTCCAGCATGGCCTGTCAGTGAATGAGGGGCAGAAGTTGGGCATGAGGCATAGAGAACACTAAAAGGTTTTAAGTTGGGCACCTCTGGATCTAAGTGGCTTTTTCTCAGAGTCCTCTGGAATGAATGGGAAGGGACAAAAATGACAGCACATATACTGGCTTAATTTGTGGTCTGTTTCTTTATTTTCCTTTTCACATTCCTCTGGTTGATCCTCCAGAAAATCAGCTCTGTTACATCTGCCACCTCCTATGAGCACAAGGCACAGAACGTAGACCCTGGAACCCTCAGAGGGCCTGAAGGAAAGTGATGCTGGTGTGACCTGCCCAAGAGGGTGGTGCCCAAGACAGGGCATTCTAGACCCTCATAGGCAACAGAGCCAGGTCAGTAAGACCAAGTTTCTTCTGGGACCTCTGAAGGCTTAGGAGCATTTTATCTTTTGAGAACTGGTCAAGATGGAGGAACCTAAGCTTTCAGGAAGCAGACTAGCTACTTTCTTTTATTTTTATTTCTATGTTATTGATTTATTTTCTATATTTACATCTATTTATCTATCATCTATCTACATATATATTCATTTATTTATGTCAACAGTTTTGGGGGTACAAGTGCATTTTCATTACATAGATGAATTATATACTTGTGAAGTCTGAAGTTTTAGCACACCCATCACCTGAGTAGTGTACATTGTATCCAATATGAAGGTTTTTATCCCTCACCTCACTTCAACCCTCCTGGCTTCTGTGTCTGGTGTCTATGGTGTCTGTTATAACACTCTATATGTCTTTGCATACCCATAGCTTAGCTCCCACTTATAAGTGAGAACATATGGTATTTGGTTTTCCATTTCTGAATTATTTCACTTAGAATAATGACCTTCACCTCCATCCAAGTTGCTACAAAATACATTATTTTACTCTTTTTGGAGGCTGAATAGTAGTCCATGGTGTATACCACATTTTTTTAATACACTTATCAGTTGATGGGCACTTTGGTTGGTCCCTAGTGCAATTGTGAATTGTGCTATGATATGTATACATGTGTAGGTATTTTTTGATACAATGACTTCTTTTCTTTTAGGGAGATACCCAGTAGAGGGATTGCTGGATTGAATAACAGATCTACTTTGAGTTATTTGGGAAATCTCCAAACTGCTTTCCATAGGAATTGTACTAATTTACATTCTTACCAGCATTGTGTAAGAGTTATCTTTTCACCACATCCATGCCAACATCTATTGTTTTTTGACTTCTCAATAATTATCATTCTGGCTGGGATAAGGAGGTATCTCAATGTGGTTTGAATTTGCATTTCCATAATGATTAGTAATGTTGAGCATTTTTTCATGTTTGTTAATCATTTGTGTATCTTCTTTTGAAAAATGTCTACCCATGTCATCTGCCCATCTTTTGAGGGGTTTACTATTTTTATTGTTGTTGCTTGCTGATTTAAGCTCCTTGTAATTCCTGGATACTAGACCATTTTTGGACGCATAGTTTGCAAATATTTTCTCCTATTCTGTGGGTTTTCTCTTTACTATAATGATTACTTTTCTGCTGTGCAGAAGCTTTTTAATTTAATGAGATCCCATTGATTCATTTTTGGTTTTGTTGCATTTGCTTTTGGGGTATTAGTCATAATTTCTTTGCCTAGGTCCATGTCCAAAAGAGTTTATCCTAGGTTTTCTTTTAGAATTTTTATGGTTTTAAGTTTTAGATTTATTTAAAGCTTTAATCCATCTTAAGTTGATTTTTGTATATGATGAGAGAAGGGGATCCAGTTTCATTCTTCTACATGTGGCTGCTACTCTGTTTTCCTGGCACCATTTATTGAACAGGGAGTCCTTTCCCCAGTTTATGTTCTTGTGTAAATTGTCGAACATCAGTTGGTTATAAGTATTTGGCTTTATTTCTGAGTTGTTTATTCTGTTCCATTGGTCTATGTATCTGTTTTTTATTTATTTATTTATTTTTTTATTTTAACCAATACCATGCTATTTTGGTAACTATGCCCATGTAGTATAATTTGAAATCAGGTAATATGACGCCTCCAGATTTGTTACTTTTTCTTAAGATTGCTTTGATTATTGGGGATCTTTCCTGATCCATATGAATTTTAGCATTTATTTCTAATTCTGTGAAAAATGATGTTGATATTTTGATAGAAATTATATTGAATCTGTAAATTCCTTTGGGCAGTATGGTCATTTTTACAATACTTATCCTTGCAATCCATGAGCATAGCATGTATTTGTATTTGTTTGTATAGAATATGATATATGTTACCACCCTTTTGTATTTCTCCTTGTAAAGATCTTTCACACTTTTTAAGAATATTTCTAGGTATCTCAATTTTTTTGCAGCTATTATAAAAGGGATTGCATTCTTGTTTGATTCTCAGCTTGGTTGTTGTTGGTGTAGCAGTGCTACCAATTTGTATACATGGATTTTATAGCTTGAGTCTTTGTTGAATTCATTTATAAAATCTAGGAGTCTTTTGGAGTTGTCTTTAGGGTTTACTATGTAGCCAATTACATCATTTGCAAGCAGATATCCCTTATTTATTTCTCTTGCCTGATTGCTCTAGCCAGGACTTCTGTTTTTAACAGAAGTGGTAAAAGTGGGCATCTGTGTCTTGTTCCAGTTCTTAGTGGGGATGCTCTTAACTTTTCCATGTCAGCTATGATGTTGGCTTTTGGTGTGTCGTACATGACTTATCATGTTTATGCATGTTTGTTCTATACCTAAGTTGTTAAGGGTTTTTTAAATAAAGAGATACTGTAATTTATTGAACGTGTTTTCTGTATCTACTGAGATGATCATATGGTTTGGGTTTTAAATTCTATTTATGTGATGAATCTAATTTATTGACTTGCATATCTTGAACCATCCCTTCATCTCTGGGCTGAAACCCACTTGATTATAGTGAATTATCTTTTTGATGTGCTGTTGGATTCAGTTTGCTAGTATATTGTTGAGGATTTTTACATCTGTGTTCATCAGGGATATTGGTCTGTAGTTTTCTTTTTTTATGTTCTTTCCTGGCTTTGATGTCAGGGTGATGCTAGCTTCATAGAATGAATAAGAGACGATTTCTTTCTTTTCAGTCTTTCGGAATATTTTCAGTAGGACTGGTACCAATTATTTGAATGTCTGGTGGAATTTGGCTGGAAATTCATCTAGCTTTGGGCTTTTTTGTTGACATTTTTTTCATTACTGATTCAATCTCACTGCTTATTATTTGTGTATTCAGGATTTCTATTTCTTCCTGATTAAAGCCAGGAGGGTTATATTTCTCCAGGAATTTATTTTTTTTAGTATAGATGGTCTAGTTTGTATGTATAGAGGGGTATTCATAGCAGTCTCAAATGATCTTTTGTATTTCTTTGGTGTCATTGGAATGCCTCCATTTGCATTTCTAATTGATCTTATTTGATTCTTCTCTTTTCCTGGTTCTTCTAGCTAATGGTCTATCAATTTTATTTATTATTTATAAGAACCAACTCTTCATCTCATTGATATTTTGTAATTTTTTTGTTTCAATTTCATGTAGTTCTGCTCTGATCTTTGTTTCTTTCCTTCTGCTGGCTTTGAATTTGGTTTGTTATTGTTTCTCTAGTTCATTTAAATGAGATATTGGGTTATCAATTTGTGATCTTTCAGACTTTTTGATGTAGGCATTTAGCACCATAAACTTTCCTTTTAGCATTGCTTTTGCTGTATTCCAGAGGTCTTTATACCTTGTCTCATGGTTAATATCCATTTTGAATCATTTTTAAATTTTTATCTTGATTTTATTGTTAACCCCAAAATCAAGAGCAGATTCGATTAATTTTCATGTATTTATATAGTCTTGAGGTTTCCTTTTGGAGTTGACTTCTAGTTTTATTTCACTGTGGCCTTGAGAAGATACTTAATAGGATTTCAATATTTAAAAATTTATTCAGACTTCTTTTATGGTATATCATATTGTCTATCTTGAAGAATATTCCACGTGCTGATGAGAAGAGTGTATATTCTGCAGTTCTAGAGTAGAGTGTTCTGTGCATATCTCTTAGTTCTGTTTGTTCTAGAGTGCAGATTAAGTCCATTGTTTGTTGACTTTCCACCTTGACGATCTGTCTACTGCTGTCAGTGGAGGGTTGAAGTCCCTTATTATTATTGTGTTTCTGTCTATCTCTTTTCCTAGGTCTAGGATTAATTGTTTTATGGATCTGGGAGCTGCAGAGTTAGGTGCATATATATTTAGGATTGCAGTATATCTTTGTTGGACTGATCCTATTATCATTGTATAATAACCTTCTTTGTGTGGTTTTACTATTGTGGCTTCAATGTTATTATTGCTAGGGAAGGACTTATTACTGCCATTTTGTTATTCCTTTTCTGGTTCTTTTGTTGTTCTTCTCTTTCTTTTCTTCCTCTTTCTTATTGTTTTCCTTTGTTTAAAAGTTATTTTCTCTGGTAGTATTTCTTAATTCCTTGCATTTTATTTTTGTGTCTTTGTTACAAGGTTTTTGCTTTGGGATTACAATGAAGCTTATAACAAATTATTTTAAACTGATGAAAACTTTGATCACTGAAAACAAAAGAAAAAAGAAAGAAAAGAATAAAACACACAAACAAGAGAAAACTAAAAAGCTCTGTAACTCCATCCCCAGGTATTTTAATTATTTGTTGACTCTAGTTATATGTTTGTACAGTCTCAACAAATTGCAGTATTATTTTTGATGGGTTTATCTTTTAGTTTTTCTATGCAATATATGAGTTTTTAACTTACTGCAGCTACAGTGTTAGAGTATTCTGTATTGTCTGTGTATACTTACTTTTATCAGTAAGTTTTATATGTTTAGTTAATTTATTTTTGCTCATTAATGTCCTATTCTTTGAGACTGAATAATTCTCTTTAGCATCTCTTGTAAGACAAGTCTGCTGTTGATGAAATCCCTCAGCTTTTGCTTGTCTGGTAAATCTTTATTTCTTCTTCATGTTTGAAGGATAATTTTGCTGGAAATAGCATTCTAAGTTGGGATTTCTTTTTTCTTTCACCATTTCAAGTATCTGTCCTGATCTCTAAGGTTTTTACTGAGAAGTCTGCTTCCAGATGTATTTTAACTTCTTTATATTCTATTTGTTTTCTTCTCCTTCTGCTATTAAGATTCTTTGTATATCCTTGTGTTTGTAAAGTTCCGTGTTATTATTTCCTTGAATAAGATTTCTACCCCATTCTCTCTCTACATCCGCTTTATAAACAATAACTCTTACATTTTTCTTCTTTAGGCTATTTTCTAGATCCTATAGGCATGCTTCATTTTTTTTTTTTCTTCTCTGACTGTGTATTTCCATATAGCCTGCATTTAAGCTTACTAATTCTTTCTTCTGCTTGATTAATTCTGTTGTCGAGAGACTCTGATGCATTTTTCAGGTTGTTAATTGAATTTTTCAGCTTTAGAATTTCTGCTTAATTATTTTAAATATTACAATCTCTTTGTTAAGTCTCTCTAAAGGAATTTGGAATTCCTTCAATGTGTTAACCTCAAGCTCATTGAGTTTCCTCAACATAGCTATTTTGAATTATTTGTCTGAGAGGCCACGTATCTGTCACTCTAGGATTGGTCACTGGTTCCTCACTTAGTGCATTTGGTGATGTTATATTTTCCTCAAACTTCTTTCTTTTTTCTTTTAAATTGTACTTTATTTTTTACAGATGGGGTCTCACTCTGTCCAGCCTCAAACTCCTAGACTTGAGCAATCCTCACACCTCAGACTCCTGCGTAGCTGGGAATACAGGCACTTACCACCTGGCTAATATTTTGAGAGAGATAGTCTTACTGTATTGCCCAGGTTGGACTCTAACTTCTGACCTCAACAGTCCTTTCACATCAACCTCCCAAGTAGCTGGGATTATAGACATGAGGCACCACATCTAGTTTGGGTGTTTTTGATGCTTGTGGACATTTATCAATGTCTAGGCATTGAATAATCAAGTATTTATTACAATATTCACAGTCTGGGCTTGTTTGTACCTATCCTTCTTTCCATGAATTCAAAGAGGCTTTAGTGTTCTGACTTAATCCTGTGGTCATTGCAGCTCTTTCAGCACTAGGGAGTGTCCTAAGCATAGGAACACTGTGACTCTTGCAGACTCCTAATTACATAGACTTGGGTTACTTGGAGAAGGGTGTATTATCTGGGATACCAGGTAAAGTCTCTTGCTCTCTTCCCTCTCTTTTCCCCAATCAGCAAGGATCTCTCTCTGTGCCGGGCTGCCTAAAGTTTGGTGAGGGGTAATATGAGCATTTTTATGCCACCACAGCTGACACGGCACTGGGTCACATCTGTAGCCCATTGTTTTCCAGATCAGCACAGTACTACACCTGGCCCAAGGCTTGTGGCCACCAATGCCTGGCTACCACTCATTCTTATTCAAGGCCCACTTTAACCAGAAGGTGGTGAGTCCTTTTGGGACTGAGTCCATTCCATTAGGGGAGCAGATTCCCAGGGTGGGTCTAGAAACACCATGCAGGAGTGAAAACCTAGAATTGGTGCTTTGTAAATCTGGTTGGTAATTTATTTTACTGTGTCGGAATTTATACCCATGCGTCAAGACAAAATTGTCTCTACTCTTTCTTTTTCTGCTAAAAAGGAGGATGCCTGTGAGCTGCTTATCTTAGAATTGGGGGAGGGGTGATGCAGGTACTCCCATGGCTGCGGGCTTCTGCAGCTTGTGCCACTCTGGGTAACACTCCATATCCACTGTCTCCAAAATCAGTGCAACACTAGGACTTGTCCAGGGACTGCAGTCTCTGTGGCCTTAATGACACTCAAATTTATTTGGGGCCCCTGGCCATGTTAGCCCATGGTGAAGCTGGCTGAGACTCAGTTTCCTCAGGTTAGGGTGGAGGATTCCTCTCTGGCCCAGTGTTGGTCTAAATGCTCCTTCTAAGTGCACCAGCAGAATTCTGCCCTGTGCCCTATGATAGGGTAGCACTGAGCTTTAATGCAAAGTCCCATGCTCACTCTACCTGCCCAAAGCACACAGATTCTCTTTGTGCAGTGCTGTCCGGGCTTGAGGAAGGGGTCATATAGGCAATGTAAGACTGTCCTGCCTGTCCCCTTCAATGCCTCCTTCCTTGTTATTCTGTTACAACCAGGTACTATGATTACTCATCTTATTTTCTGGTTCCTATGAAGGTGATTCCTTGTATGGATAGTTGTTTAATTGGGTGTTCCTACAGGAGGGTGGTCACTGAAGGGTTCTGTTTGGCCATTGTGCTCTGTCCCTCCTGTAGAATTACCTAAGTTTAATTTATTATTGAAGAAAAAATTAATAGATTTAGTGTAGCCTAAGTGTACACTGTTGTAAAGTTTACAGTAGTGCACATTAATATTGTAGGCCTTTACATTTACTAACCACTCACTCACTGAGTCAGCCACAGTAACTTCCCTTTCTATAAGCTTCATTCATGATAAGCGCCCTAACAGGTGTTCCATTTTTTATCTTTTATGCTCTATTTTTACTGTGCTTTTTCTGTGTTTCAATATGTTTAGATACACAAATATTGATTGTTGTGTTACAATTACCAACAAGTATTCAGTACAGTAACATACTACACAGATTTGTAGGCTAAAAGCAATAGGCTATATCACATAGCCTGGGTGTGTTATAGGTTATACCATCTAAGTTTGTGTAAATACGCTCTATAATATTCCCAGGATGACAAAGTCGCCTAATGATGCCATTTTTCAGAACATATCCCCGTCATTAAGAGGCACATGATCATATATTTATTCTAGTGCCTAGTAAAATCAACCTACAGTGAATGACATCTAGCACCTAGAAATATTCTAGCAAAGCTATTATACTTTAAAGCAAAGAGTAAAGGAAAATACATTCTTTGAGTATCCAAGAAAGAAGTTCAAGTCACTTATAAAGCAAATAAAATAAGACTGATATCAGCCTTTTCAACTATAATGTTTTGTGAAAACACACACACACACACACACACACAAACAAAACAAAAAACAAACAAACAAAAAAAAACCTATTAATATGCTTAAGGTTCTAAGGAAGAAAAAGCATAACAAAAAGATTTTATATCTGTGTACATTGACCTTCTAGTGTAAAGGTAGACTTTAAGAATATGCCAGAACTCAAGGAATATTGTTTCCATAACTCTTACCTAGAAAATTATCTGTAGAATATAAAAACAGTTGAGGTTAAAATCTGATGCTAAACATTGAATATATGTTTATGTATAGAGAAATGACTAATAGAGACAATAAAGCATACAATAAAGTATCTGTAGGTTAACTATTCTGACATTTTAGATAAAGTAACATAATCAATACTGGTTTACAAAATTAAGAAAGTGTATGGAAAGGATAATCGGTTCACTAATTACTGATAATAACTGGGAGTGAAAGATATTACTTCAAATCAGATTTGTAGGGAGACAGAGAAGGGGAGGATAAAAGTTTCCCAGTAAAATGTAAGTTCACTTACAGAGGGAAACAATAGAATTTGAAAAAGTTAGAGGACTAAGGATATTCTTCAAAAGCATTAGTATAAACGTTATAAATGTAGCCATTAGTCTAAAATTGCAAAACTTTCTAAATACCAGAATATATGAAGAGAAAGAGAACAAATAAGTGACCACATAATGACGTAACTATGTGTGCATAAAACATTAAAAATATGAGAATGGAGGCCAAATATATTAATTCTAGCATAAAGAAATGAGCTTAAATCACCAGTAGAAAGAAAATGGTTTTATTGTCTAAAAATGTAAAATCCAAAATTCCACTTTATGTAAGTGACAGATCTGAAAAAACAACCTTCAAAAGTGCTAAAAATAGAAGGATGCTCTGATAAGTACTACTCAAATGCAATTGAGGTAAAGTAGGAGTTAAAATCTTGATATCCAAAAGTACAAAATTTATGCCTAATAGATTATATAAGGATGAAATATTTTATAAAGTTAAAAATATTTCTCAGTGAAGCTGTAACAGCCATTAATTTTCTGCCAATAGTAATATAGCAGTGACTTTCTTTAAACACCAACTGCAGCTACAAAATAACTGTACAAGGAAATTAATAAAAATAAAAATCAACACATTCTTCTGTAACCAAAGTGAATCAAGTGGACAAAAATTTCATGAAGATATTGAAGTACGGAACATTTGTCATCAATAATTTAGATATTATATTAATATATTGAAACCTTAACCCAGATGATACTATACTTATCTTAAGTACAGCAAAGTTATTCATAAAAATTCATCGTTTTATACCACAAAGGAAATCTTAATACTAAAAAAAAATACTAAGAACATTCTGTGAAATTTCAATAAAACAATAATTCGTAACAAATTTGAAAAGCAAAAAAATTCTTGCACATGGTTTAAAATGGACAGTGTTGAACAACCCCGGTATCAAACTGGAAGCAAATGAAACTACACTATTTCTCAAAATTAAAATAGGGCTTATCAGGATTTATGGGATACAGCTAAAGTAATCATCAGAGAAAATTTGACAGCATTACATAAATGCACCAATAAAAACTAGAAAAAATGGAATTGATATCATTTTTAAAGTTACTTTAACACCAACAACATATTAAACCTAAGGAAAAGAGAGAGAAGAATTTGAGGGAATTGTCACCTAAATTAGAGTGTACCTCAGCACTGTTTTACATTAGTGGACCATAGCTGTTTAAATAAACAGTACTGCTGCCTTCATGGAGCTTTCAGATGATTTGAATTTTAAAAGGGACTGGTTTGGAAAGGCAGGTTGATTTCTTTTCTCTCCAGAGTTGTGTTATGGGATAACAATTTGTAACACAATATGGTCACAGTTAGACTAGACAAATGCTGACTTGATTACTAAAATATTTAAGATTTATATATAGATCTAGTAATTATTAATGGGTACCCAATAAATACTCCATTCTAATATAATTTCCTTATATTTATAGTTTACAGTATATTTTAGTAATTTACAGTATGTTTCAGAAAAGTAATTGTTTCTCTTTCCAGAATCTATTGAAATATTATTTTTTTCCGTGCATCCACATTTGTAAAAACACTGATGGATGTGATGGTTTCTGTTTCATCAATATTAATTTAAACCTGCTGAATATCCTTGGAGAGCTAATCAAGAAGGTGGAAATTTTTCCACATTAATATTGTCAAGTGACAGTAGATTTAAGAGGTAACGAGCACTATTTACTTAAAAAAAAATGTTTTCCCTTATGCAATTACTGTTAGAAGAATCATTAGCCACAACAAAAGCTCTATGAGTCAGTTAAACATATGTCTCATTCTATAATTTATACTTCTTCTTAACAGTCTGTGATCCCTTGGGTCAAGATTACTATAGAAATACAAAGAGGACCTTAAAACTAAATAATTTCTATTATAAAATGAACATGTAAATTATCTGCTAAATTACTTGTACTTAATTAGTAATTTTGCATAATGACATACATTCTCTTTGGGTCTCTTCAGGCTCTGACAGATAACACTTTACAAATGTTACTTACATTCCAATTACAGCACAAACGTTGTAGAAATGTACCATTAATCTAAATATGCAAACGTGAGCAAAACTAGTATTCCTTAGGCAAACTGTAATTCAACATTTCTGCTAACGGGTATCTTGACTCATTTTGAATGCAATGCTTTTTACGTGATTGTTTCTTACTTGAGAAACTAACAGCTATCCATTTTTAAAAGTTTGTAGGTGAGTAACATAGTATACAATTATTAGAGTTACCTCATTTGACTTTTAGTGTCGAAATTGAGGTTACAAAAATATTTATCTTCTGATTTAAATGCTGTGGTTTTTTGGTAGTTAACTATAAAATAACCACGGAAGACAGCTACTAGTACTAACACTGCAGCGTTCTGGCTGAATTGTTCTAATCTTGTCATAATAACTTTGGGTTTTAAGTGAGTATATGTAATTCACTTAGAGGAACAGTATATTTATTTCAAATAAAATGATGAAAATAAAAATATTTATTTGTTTAAAAATATTTATTGAATAATTACAATGCATAGAGGATAGAGCAATGAGGAAGACAGACATAGATTTCTCTCAGAAGTTTACATTCAGACTTCGTGTATATGAGAGCATGTTTTGTATGTGACTGTGTGTGTGTGTGTGAGAGAGAGAGAATTGAGCAAGAAACAATGATTAAAAGTAGATAATGATTAGAGATAGATAATGTGTGTTGGGGGAGAGAAAGAATGAATAGGAAAATAGACAACCTATTATCAGCGTTTGTAAGAAAAATAAAGTTATATAATAGACAAATGACTTGAATAAGAAATCTACTTTAAATATAGCCTTCCATTTTACACAGAAATATACAATAAATTTTACATAGCTTTCATGTCCATCAAATTAAAGTACTGGATAAATTATATGGAGATTGTATTTTGCTTTCTTTGAAACGTAACCTAGAGAGGTTCAACATTTTGGAAAATCATGTCACCTCTGGCAATACCATTTATGCTATATGAATTATCATTTCAGCCTCTACACTGACATCATTAGTATCATTTTGTGATCACATTTGTATAATAATGGTCATTTCTACCCTATTTAAGAATGTTAAATATAAAGAAAAAACATCTACAATATTCAGTTGAAGTTTTGCTACAGTGTTTTATGACTTTACCTGAAAATTAATATCATGAATGTAACCTACCAACTTCTTTTTCAAATTAAGCAACAAAAATGTTAAGATTAAATGCAAAGTTTAGAAATAAGCATAGTAGCTCACATAATCCTGAAACTTAAGAAATTTTTAAAAAATTAAAAAATTCTACTGTCATTAGAATGTTTAAAAACACAAATTCAGAATGAGCAAGGTTTATTTTATATATAAAGTACAAATAATGCAAAATATTAATATAATGAACCACACAATATTGGAGAAAAAAATAATCTTACCAGCCAAATGTGAAGTTTTAAAAGGGAGTAACTTGTTCTTCTGATTGTGCAAAGGCAATGTTTATAGATGAATCAATGAGAAGATAAAATATTAGGTATATAATAAACTGCAAATCATATGTAAAATTCAAAAGGGTAGGGGAGATGTTATTTATTTATTTATTTATTGAACAGAGTCTGGCTCTGTTGTCCAGGCTGGAGGTCAGTGGCAGGATCTCAGCTCACTGCAACCTCTGCCTCCAGGGTTCAAATATTTCTCGTGCATCAGCCTCCCGAGTAGCTAGGACTAGAGGTGTGCGCCAACATGCCCAGTTAATTTTTGTATTTTTAGTAGAGATGAGGCTTCGGCATGTTGCCCAGGCTGATCTCAAACTCCTGAGCTCAGGCAGTCTGCCTAACTCAGTCTCCCAAAGTGCTATGATTACAGGCACAAGCCACTGTGCCCAGCCGAGGAGATGTTATTTAGAATAACAGTCTGTAATACAGAGACTTTGTCAGTATTTGAAATCTTTAAAATTAATTCATGGAAAAAAATCCCTGTTGCAATAACATTGTATAACACATAGAACAGTAACTCAGGTTAGTGGGTGACACAAGTTTACAGTCAACTTAAAAAATAAACACCAACTCTTCCTATTTGGAAGTCTTTGATTTATTTCTTTTGCCTGATTACTCTGGCTAGAACATCCAGTACATACTGAATAGGAGTAGTGAGAGTGGGCATTCTTATCTATCTTCTGGCTCTCACGGGAAATGCTTCCAGCTTTTGCTTGTTCAGTGTGTTGGCTGTTGATTTGTCATAGATGGCTTTTGTTATTTTGAAATTTGTTCCTTTGATGCCTGATTTGTTGAGGGTTTTTAAAATGAAAGGATGTCAAATTTTACTAAAAGCCTTTTGTGGGTCTCTTGAGGTGATCATGTGTTTTTTTGTTTTCAGTTCTATTTATGTAATGAATCAAATGTATTGATTTCTGTATGTTGAACCAACCCTGTATCCCAGGAATACAGTCTACTTGATCATGGTGTATTAGATTTTTGATGTGCTGCTGGTTTCAGTTTGATAGTATTTTGTTGAGGATTTTTCCATCTATGTTTTCAGGTTGCCTCACACCACTTTTCTATAGCTTCTTGTTTTACCTTTTTTTTTTTTTTTTTTCCTTTAGTAATGAAATGTTTTTCAAGTGATTTTCAAATGATTTTTAATGTATTAGAACCAGAATATGTCAGAGGAGTTTAAGGTAGGGGATATGATTTTTGGCACCCTATCCTACTACATATGATACATTGAAGCCTCTGCTTCTTCCTTCCCCTTTCCCTCCCTCCCTCCCTCCTTCCCAACTTTCTCCTTCCTTCCTTCCTTCCTTCCTTCCTTCCTTCCTTCCTTCCTTCCTTCCTTCCTTCCTTCCTTCCTTCCTTCCTTCCTTCCTCCCTCCCTCCCTCCCTCCCTCCCTCCCTCCCTGGCTTTCAAGGTTGGCCTAAGTATAAAATTTAGAGTTTTGTGGATAAGTGGTTGGAAAGGATATTATTTAAGTAACGTTCAATAAAGGGTATATTTTTCATCCCAAGATAGGTACCATATATCACACAGTTCAAGATTGTGGGGATGTTAAGAGTATATTTCACAACATCCTTTACCATAAACATACGCTGGAAAACTTTACCTTAAATTCACAGATATAATTACTTTTCATAGCCAAAGTAGGAGATCTCATAAGAACAAAATACAATAAACAAATAGATGAACAGATAGATTCCACATTCTAATAATATTTATATATTTAATATGGCAGCACATTTATTTATTTATTTATTTATTTATTTATTTATTTAATTATTTATTTTTTGAGACAGAGTCTCGCTCTGTCGCCCACACTGGAGTGCAGTGGCCGGATCTCGGCTCACTGCAAGCTCCGCCTCCCGGGTTCACGCCATTCTCCTGCCTCAGCCTCCCAAGTAGCTGGGACTACAAGCGCCCACCACCACCCGCTGTCCCGCTCATTCTGCCCGCACACCCCCGGCCACCCGGGGGCTGCCTCCCCAGCCCTCGGCCCACGCACAGTCGCGCTCCGCCCGCCTTGGCCTCCCAAAGTGCTGGGATTACTGGCGTGAGCCACCACGTGCAAAACCCTACCGTGAATAGTAGAGTGACTGTAGCAATTCCTGCAAGGGTGATGTAGTGGATTATTTCCGTCTAAAATCTGACTGGCCTCCCCACTGTAAAGGCGTCTGGGGGGTCTATGAGGTTCCTTGGTTTTATTTTTATTTTTTTTTTTTTTTTGGGATGGAGTCTCGCTCTGTCGCCCAGGCTGGAGTGCAGTGGCGCCATCTCGGCTCACTGCAAGCTCCGCCTCCCGGGTTCACGCCATTCTCCTGCCTCAGCCTCCCAAGTAGCTGGGACTACA